>NC_043712.1:62890412-63020425 GCF_006229205.1 Suricata suricatta
CCACAAATGTACGGCCAATTAATTTTTGACAAAGTAGGAAAGAGTATGTGATGGAAAAAAGACTGCCTCTTTGGCAGGTGGTGCTGGGAGAACTGGACAGCAACATGCAGAAAAATGAAACTAGACCACTTTCTTACACCATACACAAAAATAAACTTAAAATGGCTGAAGGACCTGAATGTGAGACAGGAAACCATCAAAACCCTCAAGGAGAAAGTAGGAAAAAACCTCCTAGACCTCCACTGCAGCAATCTCGTACATGATACATCCACAAAGGCAAGGGAAATAAAAGCAAATCTGAACTCTTGGGACTTCATCAAGATAAAAAGCTTCTGCACTGCAAAGGAAACAATCAAGAAAACTAATAGGCAACCGACAGAATGGGAAAAGATAGTTGCAAATGACATATCAGATAAAGGACTAGTATCTAAAATATACAAGGAACTCACCAAACTCCACACCCACAAAACAAATAACCCAGTGAAGAAATGGGCAGAAGACATGAACAGACACTTCTCCAAAGAGGACATCCAGATGGCCTACAGGCACATGAAACGATGCTCAACATCATTCATCATCAGGGAAACACAAATCAAAACCACACTGAGATACCACCTCACACCAGTCAGAGTGGCTAGAAGATATTATTTTAGAAGTAAACAGGCCTTCCCTTTGATTCTGATTTTACTTATGAGAATTTTATAAACCCACAATACACTGTCATTAATTTTGCTCTAAGCAGTCAATTATTTTTTTAACAAAAGTGAAAAGTAAAGGAAAAATCTTTTAGGGGCTCCTGGGTGGTTCAGTCAGTTAAGTGACCAACTCTTGATTTCTGTTTAGGTCATGATCTCACAGTTAGTGAGTTTGAGCCCCACATCGGGCTCCACTCTGACAGTGAGGAGCTTGCTTGGGATTCTTTCTCTCTATCTCTCTCAGCCCGTCCTGTGCGTGTTCTCGTTCTCTCTCTCTCAAAATAAGTAAATAAACAAAAAAATCTTTTATATTAATATACATATTTGCTGTTTTCTGCGCTGTTTCTTTGTGTAGATGCTCATTTTCGTTTGATAATTTTTTTTGAAAAACAATGTTGCTTAGAGTATATGTCTGCTATTGAGAATTCTCTCCATTTTTGTCTGAAAGAGATGTCATTTTATCTTCATTCTTGAATGACATTTTCACTGAATATAGAATTCCGTTTTGGTAGATTGTTTGTCCTTTAGTATTTTAAAGATGTAATTTGATTGACTTCTGTCTTGCATAGTTTCTGAAAAAGCTATTGACATTCTAATCTTTTTGTTTATCTATGTCTTTTTCTCTCCTGGCTGCTTTTAAGTTTTTTTTTTTTTATCACAGGTGTTCAGAAAATTGATTATGATATATCATGGTAGGTTTTCTTTGTGTTCATCCTAGTTGGGACCTTTTGAGCTCCTATATTTGTGCACTAATAGTTTTTATCAAATTTGGAAGCAGTTCAGCCATCATTTTTTAAATGCTCACTATATCTTTTCCCTCTTTTCTAGGACTCTAGATACATACACAGTAACATACTTGATATTTTCCCAGAGATCCTTGAGATTCTTGTCATGAGTTATCTTCTCTGGGTCTGCTTCATTTTGGATAGGTTCAGTTGCTGTGCCTTTAGTTTAGTGATCTTCCTTTTGCAATATTTAATCTGCTTTAATTTAATTCAGTCTATTTTTCATTTCAGGTAGTAAAACTCTAAAAGTTCAATTTGGTTACAAGAATACCTCATTTTGCTGCATTTTGCTTTATTATGCTTCACAGATACTGCATTTTTTTTTAAAACAAATTAAAGATTTGTGGCAACCCTGCATCAAACAAATCTGTCAGCACCATTTTTTCAGTAGTATTTGCTTACGTTGTGGTTTTTTGGGTCACATTTGGTAATTCTTGCATATTTCATACATTTTCATTGCCACTGTATTTGTTATGGTGATCTGTGATCATTAACATTCGACATTACTGTTGTAACTGTTTGGGGGCTCCATGAACCATGCCCATATGATATACTGAACTTCCACTGGTGCTGGTTCTCCACTAACCAGTGGTTCCTCATCTTTCGTCCTCACTTTATTAGGCCTCTCTATTCCCTGAGACACAGCAATATTGAAATTGGGGCAGTTAATAACCCTACAATAGCCTGTAAGTGCTCAAGTGAAAAGAAGAGTGACATGTCTTTCACTTTAAATCAAAAACTAGAAATGCTTAAGCTTAGTGAGAAAAGCATGTCAGACCCTGAGATAAACGAAAAGCTAGGCCTTTTGCATCTGACAGTTAGCCAAGTTGTGAATGAAGGGTAAAACTTCTTGAAGGAAATTAAAAGTGCCGGTCCAGTGAACATACAAATAATAAGAAAGTGAAACAGCCTTGTTGTTGATATGGACAAAGTATTATTGGTTTGGATAGAAGATCATCAAACTAGCCACAACATTCCCTTAAGCCAAAGCCCAATACGGAGCAAGGAAGGCCTAACTTTCTTTAATTCCATGAAGGCTGGAAGAGCTGAGGAAGCAAAAGAAGGAAAGTTTGAAACTAACAGAGTTTGAACCAACAACAGAGGTTGGTTGGTTCATGAGGTTTAAAGAAAAGTGCCATATCCATAACTTTAAAGTGTAAAGTGCTGTAAAGCAGCAAGTGATAATGTAGGAGCGACAGCAAGTTATCCAGGAGATGTAGCAAAGATAATTATGGAAGGTAGCTACACTTAACAGATTTTCAGTGTAGACAGAATGGCCTTCTATTGGATGAAAATGTCACCTAGGACCTTTATAGCCAGCGAGAAGACCTGGCTTCAAAGGACAGGCTTGACCCTCTTGTTAAGGACATCTAGTGACTTCAGGTTGAAGCCAGTGCTCATTTAGCATTCCAAAAAAATCACAAGCCCTTAAGAATCATGTTAGGGGCACCTGTGTGGCTCAGTCGGTTAAGCGTCCAGCTTCGGCTCAGGTCATGATCTCACAGTTTGTGGGTTCGAGCTCCGCATAGGGTTCTGTGCCGACAGCTAGCTCAGAGCCTGGAGCCTGCTTCAGATTCTGTGTCTCCCTCTCTCTCTGACCCTCCCCTGCTCACGCTCTCTCTGTCTCTCAAAAATAAATAAAAAACATTAAAAATTAAAAAAAAAAGAATCATATTAAATCTACCCTGTGCTCTAAATGGAACAACAAAGCCTGGTAATAGCACAACAGTTTATAGTATGGTTTACTGAATATTTTAAGGCCAGTGTTGAGAACTACTCCTCAGAAAAAAAGATTCCTTTCAAAATACTACTGATCATTAACAATGCACCTGTTCACACAAGAGCCCTGATGAAGATGTACAGTGAGATTAATGGATTTTTAATGCCTGCTAACATCACATCCATTCTGTAGCCATGGATCAAGGTATAATTCCAGTTTTCAAGTCCTCCTCAGATGGATCTAGACAAAGTCCATTGAAAACCTTCTGGAAAGAATTCACCATTGTAGATGTCATTACAACTCTTCATGATTTATGAGAAGAGATCAAAATATCAACATTAACAGGAATTTGGAAGAAGTTGATTCCAACCATCATGGATGATTTTGAGGGGTTCAAAATTTCAATGGAGGAATTAACTACCGATGTGGTAGAAGTAGTAAGAGAACTAGACTTAGAAGTGGAGGCTAAAGGGGCACCTGGGTGGTTCAGTCAGTTAAGTGTCTGACTTTGGCTTAGGTCATGATCTCACCATTAATGAGTTTGAGCCCTGTGTCAGACTCTGTGCTGACAGCTCAGAGCCTGGAGCCTGCTTCAGATTCTGTGTCTCCCTCTCTCTCTGCCCCTCCCCACTTGCGCGCGTGCGCTCTCTCTCTCTCTCTCAAAAATAAATAAACATAAAAAAAAGAAGTGGAGCCTGAAGATTTGACTGAATGTCTGCAATCTCATGATAAAATATGAAAGGGAGAGGAGGTGCATCTTATCAGTTAGCAAGGAAAGTAGTTTCTTGAGATCTAGTCTACTCCTGTTGAACTGTGAAGATTGTTGAAATGACCACAAAGGATTTCGAATATTATATAAACTTGGTTGATAAAGCAGAGGATTGACTCCAATTTTGAAAGTTCTGCTGTGAGCAAAATGCTGTCAAGCAGCATCACATGCTACAGAGAAATTGTTCATGAAAGCAGTAGTCCAGTGATATGACAAACTTTCTTGTTGTCTTATTTTAACACATCAGAGTAGCCACCCTTCTCTTCAGCATCTACCACCCCTATCAGTCGTTAGCCATAAATGTCAAGGCAAGACCCTTCACTAGCAAAAAGATTACGGCTTGCTGAAAACTCAGATGATGGTTAGCATTTTTTAGCAGTAAGGTGTTTTAAAATTAAGGTGTTTATGTTTTTTTTATACATAATGGTATTGTACATTTAACAGACTATAGCATAATACAAACATAATTTTTATAGACACTGAGAAACCAAAAAAGTAATTTGACTCACTAATTGTGGTATTTGCTTTATTGCAGTGGTTTGGAACCAAACCCACAATATCTCCAAGATATGCCTGTGGTTTTGTTGCTGTTGTTGTTGTTGTTGTTTTATTTTATTTTTTTTTTTAATGTTCTTTATTTGTTTTTGAGAGTCAGAGAGAGACAGTGGGAACAGGGGAGGGCCAGAGAGAGAGGGAGACCAGAATCTGAAGCAGGCTCCAGGCTCTGCCTGAGCTGAAGCCAAACACTTAACCAACTGAGCCACCCAGGGGCCCCTTTTGTTGTTGTTGTTTTAAATGTTTATTTCTGAGAGAGAGAGACAGAGTGTGAGCAGGGAAGGGGCAGAGAGAGAGGGAGACACAGAATCCAAAGCAGGCTGCAGGGTCTGTGCTGACATGGGGCTCCAACCCACGAACCATGAGATCATGATCTGAGCCGAAGTCGGACGCTCAACCGATTGAGCCACCCAGACACCCCATTGTTGTTGTTTTTAAAGTAAGCTCTATACCCAACGTGGGGCTCCAACTCATTACCCCTACATCAAGAGTTGCATTCTCTACCGACTGAACTGGTCGGGGTCATGGTATGCCTGTGTTTTTTAACCACGCATTTCTCTCCTTATGATGTTCATTATTTTCTTTAACATCTATAATTGTAATATGTGCAATTTTTTTGCTTGCTAATTGCATCATCTCTGTCATTTTCAACCTCTTTAGTTGCTTCTAAGCATGTCTAGTAACCTCTTATTTAATGCAAGGTATTGTGACTGTTACATTGTTGAATGTTTTGATTATGTTGTCTTCTTTTCAGTTTTGTTTTGTTTTATTTTGACAGACATTTATGTTCCTTGAAGATTAGGTCAATCTTTCCCAGGCTTGATTTTACACTGTATTGGGGCAGGTCTATGGCAACTTTCCTCCAGGGCTAATTTTACCCTACTGTTAAGATGTCACCCTGTCTGAGTATCTAATGATTGTCTGAACACAGAATTCCAGTGTCTCCCAGTCTTGTATGATATCTGAGAATTGTTTTTCTTATCACTCCCTGGCAGTTTTTTGTTTGCCCTTATGGAGTTTCACCCTGTATATACACGGGTTATTGTTCAACCAAAGGTACAACTTCCATGTTGACTTCTGAAATTTTTTCTGTCTCCTCCCTTCTTTGCCCTAAAATTCCAGCTGCCTTTGTGTTTCCAAAGTCCAGTATCAGTCTCCTTAACTTAGTGAGACTTCTTTGCTCTATTTGAAATGGCTTTCCCTGCTCCCTGCTTCAGAAGGAGCATCCAGGCGGAGAGCCAGCCTATCATAGGACTTATTACCTCATTGGTTTTTCGACTTTCAGGGGTCAGGCAATCTGGTGCTTCTTGTCAAATGTCTGAAAACATTTTGCCCAGTTTCCTTTTTTTTTTTGGTATGTGTGAGGAAGAGGATAAATGCAATAGCTGGCTGGGATTAGAAGGGCTGAAGATAACTGGAGTACTTTAAAAACCTTTGAACAAATTTTAACAGTTTAGGAAATTGACAAGTCAGTTTTATAGATTAGCATATGTTTAATATGCTACTTGCTCTCCGTATAATTAACATTTTCAGGTTACAAAGCTCTATTTTAACCTGTCCCAATAGCACACGAATTGTAAGAGTTTACAGAATGTACAGGAAATACTTTAAGAGTCTTTGTCTTTCTTCTGTAATAATTGTCCTTCCTTAAAATTGTAAAATTAAAAAAAAAAGTTGTTGGGCCTCTAGATCAGATCAAACAGGAATTACAGCATTTTGAGACTGTGTAATTTGGAATGGTTATGCACAGGCACTCTGCAACAGACTCCCTGGGTTTAAATACTGGATCTACCACTTATTAGTTTGGCATTACTTTAGATAAGAACTTCTCAGAAATAAAATTTCCCATCTGCATGATAAAACAATTTTACCACCTCATTATATTGTCAGGAGGATTAAATCATTATATATGGTGAGTGAATGTGTGTATGTGTATGTAAAGAGCAATGTGTTAAGTGCTCAATAAATGTTAGTTATTTCATTGCTCTAATTGTCCTACTGAGTTTCTGATTAGATTAAGATTTATTCCTTTACAACTAGAATTGTTTTCACCATTTTAATTGGAACATGCCTTGTTGCTTAAGCATTTTTATTGTAGAATTTAAAGAATAATAAACACTTGTATTTGCCATTCAGCATTAGCAGAAGAATATTATTATGTTCAAAATCAGCCATACAATTCAACTCCCATGTCCCATTATCTCTTATCTTGAATTTTCTTTTTATGATTGCCTTGCCTTATAAAGCATAATTTGACTACTTATTTAGTTCTAAAGAACATATAATTTTTCATTTTCAAAAAATTTTATGTAAATGTAATGACATGTATTCTTCCACTAGTTTTGCTCAGTGTTTTTCATTTTTGTTTTTTGAGACTCATCTGTTCTGGTACATCTAGCTATAGTGCCTTCATTTTCACTATTGTAGTATTTTAATTATTTCTGTTTTTGCTCTAACCCGCAGTTAGCTCTGAATATGTCTGTACATGTCTCCTGAGCTATAGTTTTTTTGAGTACATGTCTAGGAACAGAAATTTCATGTTGTAATCTTCAGCTGGCTGCCTGTGGGAGCAGACCAGAGTAGAAGTGAGTTGTTGCAGTATTCTAGGCAAAGGGTTATAAGGGCTTAAACCAAAATGGTTATCAAGTGATGGAGAGAAACAGATGTATTTCAGATTCACTTTGGAAATATAATCAACAGGTATTGACAATGCATTTCACAAAAGTAGGACAGGGTGAGTAAGAGGAAACATCAGGGATGACTCCCAGAATTTTTTAAAAGTTTTATTTTATTTATTTGAGAGAGAGAGATAGTGGGAGTGGAAAGAAAGGCAGAGAGAGAGAGAGAGAGAGAGAGAGAGAGAGAGAGAGAATCCCAAGCAGGCTCTGCAACACCAGCACAGAGCCTGACGTGGGGCTTGAACTCATGAAACCATGAGCCAAAACTGAGAGTCAGACACTTAACTGACTGAGCCGCTCAAGTGCCCCGACTCCCAGAATTTTAAGTGGAAGGGCATTTACTGAAATGGGTACTGCTCCCAACAGATAGACATTTTATTTTATCTTAATTTTAATTCAGACATGGGTATTTCTTTTACCTCCCCCCCCCTTTTTTTTTTTACAGTTTTAATGTCTCATTAGCTGCTATTCGTAATTGTCACGGTGCTTGCCTGTAGAATCCATTATTCTCTTTCCAATTGTTGCTTTAGATCTGATCTAAACATAGTAAGAACCAAGTGGTTTGCAGTTATATGTAATGACACTGAATGAAGACTCAAAAGGCTGTCGGGAATATCCTGACATTTGGACTTCTTATCTCTTGATTACATCTAGTACTGAGCTGTGTTGGTGGAAGTTGTTAATAGTTAGCTAAGTTTCAGGTAGATGAAGTATGATCCCATTAAGATCATTTATCCATATTTAAGTAATTTTAAATGCATTGACATTTAGGAGTGCCTGGGTGACTCAGTCAGTCAAGCATCTGACTTCAGCTCAGGTCATGATCTCATGGTTTGTGAGTTCAAGCCCCATGTCCAGCTCTGCACTGACAGCTCAGAGCCTCTCCCTCTCTCTCTGCCCCTTCTCCATTCATATTCTGTCTCTGTCTGTCTCTTAAAAATAAATAAACATTAAAATGTTTTTTAAGTTTTAAATGCATTGACATTTAGAGGTAGAAAACAATAATTTATATGCCAAGGGATATGGCAAATATACCAAGTCTGAAGCTGTGAATTTGAATCTTGGCCCTGGCTCCAGTGAGCTGCGTAGTAGTTTCCTATTGCTTCTTTAGCAAATTACTCCAAATTTAGTGGATTAAATGATACATTTTTATCTTGCAGTTCAGAAATCCAGGTAAGTCTCTCTGGACTAAAATCAGGTGTCAGCAGAGCTATGGTCATTTTGCAGGCTCTAACAAAGACTCCATTCCTTGCCTTTTCTACCTTTTAGAAGCTACCCCACTTTCTTTGGCTTGTGGCCCCTTCCTCCACCTTCAGAGCCAACAAGTCCTTCTCAGACAGTCATTTCTCTGATTCTCCCTCTTCTGCCTCCTATTTCTACTTTTAAGGACCCTTATGATTACACAGAGCCCATCTGGATAATTGAGGATAACCTCCTTATCAGTAGTGCCTTAAATTCCATCTCCAACCTCAGTTCACTTCTGCCTTGTAAAGAAACATAGCATCAGCTCCAGGGAATAGGACACATGAGTGCAGATACACACACACCGGCTACAAACTTGGTGCTTATGGTCAGTCACATGGGCAACTTGAGCAGCTATCTTACCTATGAAACAACAACGATGATAATAGGGTGATGTTGCCGCCACCAGCATCATCTCCAGATTTTTTCTATGGGGGGGGTAGTACTTGTTTAAAAAGTAAACAATTTGCAACTGTACATGTATTATTTTTGTTATAGTTCATACTGAAGCCAGTATATAATATAGGAAAAACACTTAAAGGCTCATAATCCACTTAAATCTTTTATCTCTGTGTCCATAAATCAGGCACTTTAAAATTCAGGTGATATGTATGGATTTTAGTGTGTTCTGTATAATGTATGTAAATGAGATATTTAAAGTATGCATAGCCTCTAATCCCCATTTTATTTACTGAAAATTCTTTTTTAAGTTTATTTATTGTGTGAGAGAGAGAGTGCAAGTGGGGAAGGGGCAGAGAAAGAAGGAGAATCTCAAGCATGCTCTGCGCTATCAGCACAGAGCCCATGCAGGGCTCGAACTCATGAAACTGAGAACATGACCTGAGCCAAAATCAAGAGTCGACGCTTAACAGACTGAGCCATCCAGGCACCTCCCCCATTTTATTTTTTAAGCTAAGTAGGATGGGAACAATATCTTTATGAGCCCAAGATAAGTGGCTCTGTTGCAAACTTCTTGTGTCTGAAATTGTATCAGATTTATCAAAAGGAAAGAAAACAGCTTCCATATTACGAGGCCTGAAGTAAAGGTTATATATGACTGATTTTTATCCTAAAATGCTTGTGGGTTAGCATGAGTCATTTAAATAGTTTAATACTTTTCCTCTTCTTTGCTCCTCTCTGAATCCCTTTCCTCCTCCCTGGAAAAATCTCCATATTAGAAGGTGGAGATGGAGAGTCTGATTCCAGTCAGAGCCATTTGTGTCCTACTCATAAATGTAGTCTAATCTACTAGTAAAACTGTAAAATAACATTGAAAAGGAACTCTGAATCAACCTGAGGCATTTAACTCAAGTGTAAAACTTTATAAACATATGTATGTATGTATGTATCTATCTATCACCTATCTATCTATCTATCTATCTATCTATCTATCTATCTTTCTATCTGTCTATCTATCTATCTATATCCCCCCCCCCCAATTCATTGAAATGGCAAATTTTGTTAAATTAAGGCTCTAAACATAAACTGCTTTATGGTTGTAAGGTCAATTCATAGCTCATCCAGCTTTGTATCATTTTTTACTTTGTATCATTTTTGCCGAAGATAAAGTATATAATGAGGTAAGTAGGGGAAGGTTGTAACACTGTGAGAAAGATACTTGGGACCATCCCTTCTTCTCCCCTGCCCCAGCTCTGAGTAGGGGAACCATCTGCAATCCACTGGAGCATGCGTCCAGGAGAGAGACGGAAATGTTAAGGCTCCCAGAGGCTAGCACAGTTCAAAGTTGGTTTTCTCAGTCTCGGTCTTGTGGCTTTGGGGGATTTTATGGCTTTCTGAGGCATGTTTGGGAAAGAAGGATCCTCATTCCTTGCTTAACCTATGCAAATAATCCTCAAGGACTTTGATCACTAGGAAGAGGGAACCAAGACTGTCATCTGTCCTCCAGATGAAAGGCTTGTCTTGGCAGGAGTGTTACTGAGATGGGTCACAATTTTTTGGTTGTTTTGATTTTATGCTTCTAGAAAGGATCTTTAAAAAAATTCTTATGGTTGTTTTGTTTTCTTTAATTCTTTTTGTTTTCTTTCCTTTTTAGTGATAGAAGCCACAGCCCCCTCTCTGTGTGAGCTCACTCACACACCCCTTTCAAGGACAGGGGCCCTGATGTAGATGAGTGTAGGTGAAGGTTTGGAGGTCGTATTTGCCTGCCTTTGGCGCAGGCCTGCCTGCCAGTAGCTGGTGGAGCCAACTTGTCCTTTTTAAAGAAAGACTTTGAGAGGCACCTGGGTGGCTCAGTTGGTTAAGCTTCTGGCTTCGCCTCAGGTCATGACCTCGCAGTTCGTGTATCTCAAAAATAAATAAAAAACAAAAATTTTTAAAAAAGGACTTTGAGGAAAAACTCTGGATTGTCTGCCATGCGTAGGTGCTGACTCCCTCAGCAAGGGTGGGAAGATGGGGTCAGGTAGGTGAGTGAGCCAGGAGTTGGGTGTGCTCTCTTCCTTTTCTGAGTGCCTGTTCTTGGGTGTCCTGACTGACATTTAAGCACCACCTGGGAATAACACTCCTTAAAATGAATGTCTTTTTTTTTTTAAATGTTTTTTATTTATTTTTGAGAGACAGAGAGACAGTATGAGTAGGGGAGGGTCAGAGAGAGGGAGACACAGAATCTGAAGCAGGCTCCAGGCTCTGAGCTAGCTGTCAGCACAGAGCCTGACGCAGGGCTCGAACCCACAAACCGTGAGATCATGACCTGAGCCGAAGTCGGATGCTCAACCGACTGAGCCACCCAGGCGCCCCAAAAAGTATGTCTTTAAAGCCATATTACTGTTGTAAACATAATTAGAGAGAATGGAAAGCAAATTTTTTATAGAAAACAAAAGTTTGGGGTAAATGGAGTTTTATATCTGTCTCCCTTACTATTTTTCTGTGTGTTTAATCATTGGACAGATGTAGGGATGAGTTGTTCCTTCTTAGCTACTTATTAAGGAATTTAACTTGGGCTGTCTATCTTCTTTAAGAAAGGGAATTTGGAGTGGCATATCTGTTTTCATGGAAGTGTTAGATATATGGTTAGTTGAATCATTTTTGTGAAAGTTGAAAGTGTAATTTTAAAAGTATCCAGTTTTCTAGCCATTTGTGCACATTAAAAATAACTTGCTATTCGTGTTCAGTGGTTTTCTTGTTAGACGATGTAGGGGACTTGCCACAACACATGCAACAGATTATACAAAGACTGCAAATTTAATAATTACAACATGGCGCAGACTGCTTCGGCAGGTACTGGAGCACAGCACTCTCTTTAATCACGGTGCTTCCCATAGTGTGGGTGGTCACGGTCCGCAGACCTTTCAGGCAGCCCAGTCCCCTTGCGAGGGGGACTGTGAAGCAGAGCTCAAGTCAACAGCATTCCACAGGCTTTTCAGGATTTTCGTTTTGAGAAAGGATAGCGTTTCTTTTTAGCTTGCTTTTTCCCCCTGTCTCCTCCTTTTCCAGACTCATCCTCTGAATATTTGTTGTTTAAATTGTTTGCTTTTATCAGAGGAAGCATTTGCTATTGCTTTCGTTGTCAGGTGATTTACATTTTTTTCAAAATTATATGTTTTACACTTTAAAATTTTATTGCAGCACAAAAGCTGAAAATGAACTATAGGATATTGTGATCATTACAAGTTAGCAACTTCTCGTAGAAAGTCCTGGTAGAATGAATTTAATAAGTTTATTTTCTTATTTTATTTTTTAAAACATTTAACGTCTCCCCTTTATTTCCTTTGATGTTTGTTTGAATGAAAATCAGAATCATTTGCAAAGTTTTTTCTTCCTTATTAAAACATGTTGTCCTTGCTGGCCTGTTTTGATTTTCAGTAATCTATTTTCCCCTTTTATAAGCTTTTATTATCCTACCCCTTAATGTTTATGAATTATTAACCGAAGAAGCAAGTGATGGAAGTGCAAAGTCACTAGTTTTTGTCCATGAGAATTATGGAATTTATTAAAGCTTTGGTCAGTTTTCCTGGGGAAGAGTTAATTTTAATGATAAAGTGTACAAATGGTAATGTATTATATGACACCAACATTTTCTCCCTAAAGAATGACTTTTAAAAGAAAGCCTTGGAAAAATACAGACATGTTAATAGAAGACCAGTTAATATTATAAATGTATACTCTTACTTCCTCACCCTTATTGATTTGCTTAAAGGGATAATGTCTTATGGCTTAAAATTATAAACAGCTTTTCCTAGTCTTCAACTTTTTTATAAGACATGACTTTATAATATTTTATATTAGCATACATAATTAAGTAATATAAAGGAGATTTTTTAAAAAACAGAAAATAGTTTGCAAATTATATTTCATAAGATACAGTCTCTAATACATTCATAGTATACTGTACTTTCTTCCATAAACTGATTATAAATAAATTACCTACAATTATAATTCTTAATGACATTGTCAAAACCAGCTTAAAAAGAAAGTAGAATGATTATACATTTTAAAGAAATATCTTCCTTTTAAAGTTATACCTATAAAAAATCCAGCGCTATAATAGATTTTTGGAGAATTTAATTGTTTTTCATGAAAGCACTTACAAAATACTTTAGTCATTTTCATTTATGATAAAGCTAATCTAATTCTCTGTTCTGATGCTACTTGCCAAGCTTTAGATCACAACAGCTTAATTTAAGAAAAAAATTGCTGGCTAATCCCCTTTGGTATTTTGAAGCTATTTTGGGCACCCTTTGTTCTGTGGTACTTACAGTCTGTAAATGGGGAGCCATCCTGCGTTTGATGTGGGACCCTCTGGCAGAGGGGATTGGAACTTGAGAGTCTGGGTGCAACTGGGACAAGTTAAGGATGCTAAATTTAACTTTCTTTTGGAATTGTCTTTCATCTATAAATTGAAGGATTACGTTTAATTTTAAATGGAGTATGGGTGAGGCAGGTTGGTTTTGGTTTGAGAAATTACCATTTGGAGCTTAGTAAAAGCAGGGATGTTGACATTTTTTATTTTAATAGTACTGGTTAACATATACTTAAGACTGACTGTTCAATTCAATCTCCCTTTCCCTGAGCTTCCTGATGGGTCTAAGAATTTACCTTAGGACACCAAGTAAACCATCTTCCACAGAAAATGCACCTTAGAGTTCTTAATGCCTCATTTCAGGCACATGTTGTGGTTCCCACGGAGTGGGCTGTATGAGACCCAATGAAGATTCAGGAGGTTTCTAATCATAGATGTGCTTTCAGAACATTTCCCTAGTTACCAGTATGTAGTTAAGCTGATAATGTCCTCATGGCAGAGATTCATGGGTATATATAGTTGTATCCCTTGAATGCCTTTCATAAAAAAGATGCTTAGCAATATGAGAGACAGAAGTAATATGAAGACTAAAAGACTGAAGGTACTATATATTTTTTTGTGTGGTTTCTTGAATGAAATTAAAGGGAATATATTACATGAATTTAGATTACTATTCTTGAAACTAATTTCCTTTACTGGTCTTTGGTCTGTAAAGAACGTATTGACATATTACAACACGGTATTCATATGCTCTTAAGGATATTTGCTGTCCTGTATTACCTGTACTCCACCATAAGTGTAAATATTCATCATTGTGTTTTGTGTTATTGATTATTGTCTTTCAAAGTGTGCTCCACAGACACTTTGGTCTCTAAGGTGTCTGCCATGTCTTTCCTTTTCCAGCTATGTATCTTTGTGATGCTGGATTTTTTTTTTTCAAATATTGAACCAAAGCAACATATCACAACAGATTGAATGTAGGAGTGGATATGAGAATTCAGGTGTCATCTTTTAGTTAGACATTAAAGAGATTTGTAAAAAATGTAAAACTGTGCCACTCAGAATTATTTTGTTTTGGAAAATATCGTATTGGGGAGGCAAGATGGTGGAGAAGTAGGGAGCTCTGTACTTTTTGCCTGCCCGCATCTCAAACAAAGAAAGACTGAAGCCATAAGACATGGAACTGCAAGAGTGTGGGAGGAGAAGAGACAGAGTCCACTAAGAGGAAAATAAAGTATTTTTATAAGTAATATTGTTAGATGTAAAGGGTTTATTATCTTTAATGAATTAATAGGTAACATTGTAAATGTTTCTGAGATTTAATTACCAATACAGTAAATATTAATAGATGAAACCTATGTAAACTAAATCTCTTTGGGGATCCTAGGACCCAAAAAATGTAAGAACTGCTATTATAGATATTGGGACTGTTGGTGCGGTTCTCAAATCAATACTCTGTTGGTTTTTCTGAGTCTGATCCAGGTAAGCTTATAAAGCCCATGAAATTAGCCCACAGCTATGAGGTATTAATTAACTGTCCACTTTACACTTTCAGGACATTTTCATGATGTGTCCTTTTATAAATGAAGTATCAAGTAAAACTTCCAATGTTCTCTTATAAATTTAAGAAGGAGCTATAGGTAACATAGTTATCACACCTTTCACTTATTTAACTGATAACTCATTCTAGTATGACGTAATCTGTACCCATTTGTATTTTAATACATGGCTTTTAACAAACATTATAGACTGCCGTCTTCCACAGACAACTCTCTGGCCATCATAGAGTCTGTGGCAATTGTAATAAGCATAGAATACATCAGTCTTAGGTATAGTTGGGATATTTCTAACCACGTTTTCTCAGTTACCTAATTTTGTTTTTATTTTTCTATTGATTTCCAGTTTGGGGATGAAAAAGAAAACGAAAGTAACTGGCAAAATAACAATTATTTTTGCCTTTATTCTTAACTTCAAATCTTCTCTTTTTAGTTTATCTGGCTTTATAAATGAATCCTTTAGAATGTGATTACTTTTGACTGGAAGGGGCTAACTGTCCAGGGAGCAAACTTCTGTATTGAAAATGGAGACAGGTACAATTTTGCATGGTTCCATTACCTCTATTTAAAATAGATCTAAATCTTTAGAACAAGTGATTGCTTACCTTCCAAGTATCTCCTGAAACAGAGTATGCCTTGGAAACTTATGGCACAGTGGATTCACTATCTGTGTAGGCAGCTGTGAAATTTCTCACCCATACTGGGAGAGCTGGCTCTTTCTTCAGACCAGCCTCTCTCCCATTGCACCCTGTCCTTTGTGCTCAGAAATCCCCACTTCTGCTGGGGGAGTTTCCCCAATCTTCCTCGTAGCCAGCAGCACCCCTGAAGTATCCATTGAGTCTCTAGTCACATGGTTGGGGAGGAAGTTTTACTCCTTCTCTGAGCTTAATACAGCAATTTTATATATTTGGCATTGTAGGTGATTTGCATGATAATGAGCTTATTATGCTGTTTGTTGAGTTTTGCCAAATACCTAATTGAATTTTTTCAGTTTTCTTCTGAGATTATGGTAGTCAAGAGCCATCTGTCCTCTGTATTACATGGTTCAGCTGCAAATGCTGCTTTAAGTAAGCAGAATGTAGGTGTGTATCTTATTATACGAAGTAATGCAACATTGCTATCTCAGGTTTGGAGTATATATTAAGGGACTTGGTTTCTGGAAATCTTTTTAAACTTGGAAACCTTTAAACCTGCTATTACCTATCATTTAAAAAGAAATCTACAACTGTCTAAGTAGGTGGCCTTCTGTGTCTTGGCTGGTATTAGAGTGTGGTGTTTCTTAGGCAAAGGGAACAAATTTAAATCACTAAGTGCTAAACCAACAGATTTCTGTGGATTAGTTAAGAACTATTATAGTTCTTGTTACGTGGTGGCAATATATGCAGCTTCTCCCACATTTAGTTTATATAGAATCTGTCTTTGTTCCTTCCACCTTTTCTTTCTTCTCTCTCTCTCTCTCTCTCTCTCTCTCTCTTTTAACTGAAAACAGAAATAGCAATTTTGTTAGTGGATTGCTTTGAAGGAAAATGCGGAAGGAAGGGCAGAACTGGACTGGGCCTGTGATTACATTTTGTGAGTGGATAAGCACAGGCTTCAGGGCTTGCCAGGCCTCCAGTTCTTTGGCTTGTGTGTGTGTGTTTTTTCCTTAACATTTCCAAAGGTTTTGTTAGTGACTTTCAAATGGAACTTCAAGCCTTGGAACAGTTCCATTAAAAAGTTGTGTGGTCTCAGCCACAGTAGCAGCATGGTTTATTTTTCCTGTACTAGTTTCACAGAGGTTAACTGAGCTGGAATTGATGAGAGACTAGCAGTGCAGGGGTGGGTGGGGGGGGTGTATTATATGTAGCATTTTCCTTTTTGACTTATTTTTTTTAATGTGTTAGCAGAGTTAACATTTTTCTTTTGCTGAAAAAGGAAAGAAATCAAACAATTCTAAAATTCTTAATACTATGTGGTTAAAAGCTTTCAAAAATGACCTCTCTTTTGCTAATTATATTTTTATATTGCTGAGTATTAGATTGCATTATATAGACTTGCTCTTCGTTTGGGAGAGGTACCACATTCTACAACTTGGCATCACCTAAGTTGACTTCTAGAGAGTACATTTTGATTGTCCAAATCCAGAAGAACACTTGACTATTATATTCATGATTGAAACAGGCCTATTCCTTAGGTGCCTTTTATTCTTTAGATTGTTACATTTTTTAAGAAAAAAATTATCCTGGGACACCTGGGTGGCTCACTTACGCATTTGACTCTTGATTTTGGCTCATGTCATGATCTCACAGTTCGTGGGATTGAGCCCTGGATTGGGTTCTGTGCTGACAGCATGGAACCTGCTTGCGATTCTCTCTCTCTCTCTCTCTCTCTCTCTCTCTCTCTCTCTCTCTCTTTCTCCACCTTCCCCACTTGTGTGCTTGCTCTGTTTCTCAAAATAAAAAAATAAAGCCTTCTTTAAAAACACAGTAGTCTGCTATTTATATGTGATCTGCTTATTATACATGTATGTTTCTTGAGAAATTGCTAATTTCTAAGGAAAATAACAATTATATTAATACTTTAGATTTTGATGCTTATTTGTAGAATTCAAAGCAAATCCACATCTCATTTAATTCGCAGGATAACCCCATGATACCTGCAGGACATGTAAAATTATCTCCATATTTTAGATGAGATGAGACATGTAAGAAATTTGCCTGAAAACCCCCCATTTGGTATGTGAAGGTACTCCACTAAACATCTTAACTGCTGTTCTATGAAAGTGAAACAGACACTCTGGCTTCTGGGGAGACCTTCTTTGTATTTTACAAGATGTCATGTGCATGAACAACAGGACTAATATTTCTTATGATGCAAATATTTGACTGTTTACCAAGTGTCACACACTTTGAGATAATGTCAAAGATTCAGGATTCCTAACCACTGTACTACATTAGCTCTCAACAGTGATTCATTTGCACACGTATTCAAACACCAACTATTCACTGATATTTCTGATAGCATCTGTTTGCATTTGTCTGTAATCTTGAAGAATTAACAATGAAAATTTAGAAATAATAGATTTTATCCTTTAGATTTATACCAAAAGAAAGAGAAAACAGTTTTAAATGCTAAATATCTATTATCAGTATCTCTACTACATGGAGTTGATAGATGCCAACTAGTATAAACCATCCTAAAAATCAAACAGGTGTTTCCTAAGAAAAAAAAAGAAAGCTTATATGAGCTGTGAAAACTTTTCACCTAATAGATGATCACTTTCTTGTCTGCAGGGTTCTTGTAATATAAAACTTTGTGCAGGGAAAGTGAAATATGGAAAAGTCTCATTTTAACAAGGGTCACTGTACCAAGGTGAAAGTGCACCTTTGAAAACTTGGAAGTAAATGCTCGTTCTTTTCTTTCTTTCTCTCTCTCTCTCTCTCTTTCTTTCTTTCTTTCTTTTTTTCTTTAAGTAGGCTGCATTTGCCATGTGAGACTCAAACTCATGACCCTGAGATCAAGAGTTAGATGCTCTTGATCTAACTACAGTTAGACCCACTGTACCACAGCAAGGCACCCCTGTAAATGCTCATTCTTAGAATGGAAACAAGTGACCTCTAATAGTGTTTTTCCCCTCCTTCATTCTCCAAATGGCATGCCTGCACACTCTAGGCCCTACCTGTGCTATGCTAAACACACAGTGGCACTCAAACTGACCCAGGCACTGCCCTGTGGAGCATATTGTCCAGGGCACAGATTGACATCAGTTAGTGCTGACTACAAGCAGAGGAAGGGGCATCTGGCTGGCCCACTCGATGGAGCACAGGACTCTTGATCTCAGGGTTGTGGGGTTTAAGCCCCATGTTGGGTGTAGAGATTACTTAAAAAATAAAATCTTTTGGAGAGCCTGGTTAGTTAAGCGTCCAACCTTGGGTCCGGTCATGATCTCACGACTTGTGAATTTGAGCCCTGCATTGGGCTCTGTGCTGAGAGCGCAGAGCCTGAAACATGCTTCAGATTCTGTGTCTCCCTCTCTTTCTGTGCTCACACTCCATCTCTCTCTTTCTCTCTTAAAAATAAACATTAAAAAAATAAAATAAAATCTAAGAAAAACCATATTATCATATGATAAATCATCACTAGATCCATTAACACAGCAAAAAGCATTTGATTAAATCCAACACCCATTCATTACAAAAACTTTTCATTGAGTTAAAAATAGAGGGGATGACCTTAACTTGATAAAAAACATCTGTCAGATATCTGCAACTAATAGCATCCTATTTAATGGTGAAAAGTTGAATGCTTCCCCCCTTTCACACAGCAGTGAAAGTTCTAGCCACTGTTAGTAGGCAAGAAAAGGAAATAAAAGCCCTACATACTGGAAAGGGATCTTTTTTAAGTTTATTTTCTTTTGGGGGGAGAGAGAGAGCAAGCATGTGCCCGTCGGGGAGGGATAGAGAGAACGAAGGAGACAGGATCTGAAGCAGGCTCTGCTCTGACAACAGAGAGCCTGATGTGGGGCTTGAACCCATGAGCTGTGAAATCATGACAAGAGAGGAAGCTGGACCCTTCACCTACTGAGCCAACCTGGCACCCCACTGGAAAGGGAACTTAAGGACTGTGGGTACTTTGAAAGTGTGGCCTGAGTGAAGTATTAAGGACAGATGGTTTTAAAGACGATGGTACGTAGCAGAATTCTCAACACTTGTAAACTCAATACCAGTTTTTTAGAAGACATTTTACAATGTACCCTTAGCTATCCTGAAGTGAAATTCATACTTTTCCAAACAACAAAAAGGTGACAATATATGACCTTCACTATAAAATGAAGATAAATGTGTAAAATAATATGCTTTTCAAAATGTGAATGGTTTGACATGACCTTAGAAGACATAATAATAAATAATCTGAGGTATGTATTTACACACACACATCTGAGAAAGTGACCACCACAAATGTAGACTGATACAGGAGGGTGATGTGGCAGTGGGGAAAATACCATGAGCAACCTTGCCTTCTGCAGGGTGATTCTCCAAAACGACAGACAACTCCTAACACAGCTCTGACTAAAGTGCACTAAAATCTTCCCTGATAGACATTGGAAGTTACATTTTTTGAGAAGTAAGAGGATGTCAAAACATTCAAAAAATGCTTTATGTTTATGTGTAAAATAGATTTAGACACTAAGGGTAGATTTTACATACCTGAAAAGTATAGTAGGACATATGAAAGTTGTGTCTGATAGTTCACCATTATAAGATGTATTTCTAATCTTCTTTGCCTAGTAAATACTAGTAGAGCCACAAATTTGGAGGTGGGGGAATGGTGGGTTTTGATTAGCCTCATTGAGAACCACTGTTCTGCTCCACAGCTCTTTTCTGCCTAATATCTACAGCATTTAATGCCAGTCAAGTGTGGTAGCATTTTAGAAATTCCATCATCCCTAGCTCCTGCTAGGTCATGAAGCATGTCTTACTCCTGTGAGTGCTGGCTTTGGGTGCCTGTAGTCTATCTCTAGACCTACGAAACGATGGCCAGTGCATCCAGCCTGAAGCCTTGAGCCCATTCTAGAGGTCTGAGTCTCAAATCTCTGATTGTATTTTTGCTTGTAGGCCATCTCCCTTCCTGTGGTTGTCCTCTCCTCTAGGGACTCCTGGAAATTGATCATTGTTGCCCACTTCACTATAATTGTGGGGTCCTATGGGAACCTTTACTGTTTGTTCAACCCACCAGGAAGGTCTCTTTGGATGGCTCCATCAGTTTAAAACATGCCCAGATGTACACATTGTTTTCTGGCCTCTGCCTAGTAGCTCCTTTATGTTGACTCAAGGTTCTGCATTGCAGCAGCAGTGGTAGCAGTAGAAAGTTCTCCTGTCCTATGCGCCACTGGTTTGCTTAAGGAGTCAGCCCAGCACTTTCAGTACCAACAAGCCATGCTTCCTGCAGGGAATGTAAGGAGTGTGTGCAAAACTAAGCACGCTTATAGGGCTGTTCTATTAGTATGGTGCCTAGCCCGAAGAAAGAGGTCAGCGCCTATGGACTCTGGTTAGCATGCAGTTCCTTTTTTTTTTTTTTTTTTTTACTATATTTGGCTTTTTAACTTGAGAACTTTGAACCTGGGAGTTCATAGATGGGCTTCAGAGGGTCAGCAAATTCCATGAAATTGTTTTAAAAGGTTATTGGTATGGACAGTTTTCCTGGATGGGCGTTCACAACTTTCAGCATATATTCAGAATAGGTCATATGGGACTTCTGTTTCTAGCTATTGCAAACTGAAAAACTCTCCTCCTGAGAGCGAGAAAGCCTGGACAATATATTGAAAACATGCCTGAAGGCATGAAAAAGCCTATAAAATAGTAAAGGCTTACCATATCAGGATCCAAGTAAAGACAGAGGCCAAGGGAGGTAAACCCATTGTTGGGGCTGAAGGTGTCTATAAATTCCAGAGGTATCAATGCTATAAGGAGCAACGTGCTTTTAACAGCATTGCAAGGCTAGGATGATATGAATTAGAGCCCATGGCCTACCAATGAGTCAGCCCTGTAGAGCCCTTCACTTTAGGTTGGGACCCTGAGAGTAAGTGTGAACTGAAGTAGACATGTCCTCACAAAGAGTGCAGCTTCGCTTCAGGTCATCTTAGTTGCTAAAATTGGATTGAGATGGTCCTGAATTGCTTGTGCTTTAGGTCTAGTAGAAGAATCTTGGAAGAATCTAATATCATCCTAGTACCTCAAATTATTTCTACCTAGAATTTAGTAAATGTAATATTGGCACCAAAAAAACAAACAAACAAACAGAAAAAACTAGGCACACAAAGAGCCAGAACAGCAAAACTGAGTCTGCAGATACAACAGACAGCAACACTGACACGTAGGAATTTTAGATACTGGCATTGTAAGTCTCAGACTTTAAAATACCTGTTCTAGGGGCACCTGGGTGGCTCAGTCAGTTGAGCGTCTGACTTTGGCTCAGGTCATGATCTCACCGCTTGTGTATTTGAGCCCCAAGTCTGTGCTGACAGCTCAGAGCCTGGAGTCTGCTTTGGATTCTGTGTCTCCCTCTCCATCTCTCTGCCCCTCCCCTGCTTGTGCTCTCTCTCTCTCAAAACATTAAACAAAACAATTTTTTTAAAATACCTATACCAAGTCAATCAGTGTAACATACCATTTTAATGAGCAAAGTAATAAAAATCATATTTTCATATCAATTGATGCAAATTAAAAACATTTGAGAAGATCTTGTACCCATTTATGACAGAAGTCTCTCAGTGAGTTAGGAATAGAGGGAAATTAATTTGATTAAAAGCATCTACCAGACACCAAAACTAATAACATCATACTTGATGGTGAAAGATTGAATGCTTTCCACCTCTGATCAGTAACAAGGCAAGGGTGTCTCTTTACATAGCACTGGAAATTTTAACCACTCTTATAAGGCAAGAGAAAGGAGTAAAAGGCCTGTATTGAAAAGGAAGAAATAAAACTATCCCTGTTTGCAAATATTATTGTTTATGTAGAAAATCTCAAGGAACCTAACAAGAAAAGAAAATAAAACAACTCTTAGAATTGATAAGTGAATTCATCAGAATTGCCAAATAAAAGATCAACACACAAAAATCAACTATGTATCCGTATACTAACAATGAACATGTGGAAACTGAAAAACAATATCACTTACAATCATCCCTAAAGAAAATGAAATGCTCAGGTATATACTTAACAAAAATACAGCTGTATAATCTAAAGATGATAAAAATAATAAAATGCTGATGAAATTAATTTAAAAAGACCTAAATCCAAAGAGAGACATATAGTATTCATGCACTGAAAGATTCAACGTAATAGAGATGTCAGTTTTCTTCAAATTGATCTATAAACTAAAAGCATTTCCTATCAAAATCCTAGCAAGGTTTTTTGTACATATAGACTTATCCTAAAATTATATGGAAAGGCCCAGGCCCTAGTGTAGGTATAAAAATCTTGACAAAGAAGAGTAAAGTAGGAGTAATCACTCTATTCAACTATAAAACTTCCTATAATAGCTATAGCATAAACACATAGATGAATGAAACAGGATAGATTCCAGAAATATAGCCACACAAATAGGCTCAACTGATATTTGACAAGTACAGAAGCAATTCAGTGGAGGAATTTCACAAATGGAGCTGATATACTGGACATCAGACTAAACATTACAACTTATACAAAAATTAACTCAAAATGGATTGGGAATTTAAATACAAAATGTAAAATTATAAAACTTTTGGGAAAAAATACAAGATCCTTATAAATTGGAGCTAGGCAAAGAATTCTTAGACTTGATACCAAAAGCACAATACATGAAGGGAACAAAAGTCTGAAAACTCAACAGTAAAGGCACAAGCAATTTAATTAGAAAATGGGCAGAAGACATGAACAGACACAAAAAGGAAGTACAGATGGTAAATTAAACACATGAAAAGATGTTCAAGTCATTAGCCATCAGAGAAATGCAAAAAATAAAATCACAATGAGCTATCACCACACACCTGTCAGAATGGCTCGAATTAAAAATAGAACAGTAAATGCTGGTGAGGATGGGGAGGAATTAGACTGCTCATACATTTTGTAGGAACATGGCAGTGGATCCATTTCACACCAAAGACAGGTGCCTTACTCTATCTCTGTGATACCGGCGTTGACAATTAGACTGACTGTGGACTTCTTCAAGAAGTCCTGGAGGCTAAAAGACTGTGTAATGAGATCTTTAAATGATGAGGGGTGGAGGTGGGGAGGCTGTCATTCTTTTCAGATTTAGACATTTTCAGACAAAAGGAGAATTTATCACCAGCTGACCCACAGTAAAGGAAATGCTAAAGTTGTTCTTTCAGAAGGAAAATGACCAAAACAATCTCCCAGCCAAAAAATAGACAAAATCAATCCTGGTTTAATACTCTGCTTGTGCCAATGAGTTTCAGCCCTGGCTGCAGATAAGATTCACCAATGGGATTAAAAGAAAATAACTTCCATGTCCTTCTTCAGTGGGTTTGGTATGTGGCCTGGGGTCTGTTGGTACTGGTGCCCAACCTTGGGTAAGAAACAACTAGAGTGTTGGGCTAGAATAATACAGTGAGGTAGCAGGTTGGAACTGTAGAACAAGAACACAAGTGGTATTGTGGCTAAAATTGAACATACTATGTTTCCTTTACCTGGGCCTCTGCCTTTATACTTCATGTATCTTGGTTGAAAACTTCCCCACAGGTCCCCCTTTTCCTTTCCAGTCGAATCAAGTCCTGTCCATTCCGCCTGTGTGGTATGTCTCCCTTTCATCCTTTCTTTCCAGTCCTTTGTTATCAGGGCACTTCAAGCTGCCTTTTGACTTTATGTGATAGCTGGCTGTTAGTATCAACCTCCAATGTATTCTTTTTCTTCTAGTCTGCTTTGCACAGTGTTGCCAACCCAGTCTTCATAAAACATAACTTATGCAGTGCCCTCCTCAGAAACATTTTCATTGGTCTTCATTAGGTGCAAAATAGAGCTTTAACTTAATAGTTTTAAAAATATAAATCAAATTAAGTTGTTTTCCTTCTAAGTACCCTTTAGTTTCATTCTTTTATGCTTGAAGTGACATCCTTCGTTCCTGTTACCACAGCCTGCAAGATCCTGTGTGATTGGAACCCTGTTTTATCTCCATCCTGAAGCATACCATTCTACCCCTGCTCACGCCGCCTCGCAACACTGGCCTTCTTGGGGGTTCCACAGCATACGTTCTTATTTGCCTTTGATCTGAACTTGCTGATTGCTGGCCTGAAACGCTGTTCCTTCCTTTTCTTTCAGGTTTTGGTCTCAGGCTCAGTCTTCAGAGTTGCCTCCCTTCCTTAGAGACAGTGAGCCCATTTTTTCTTCCCTTTTCTCTAGTCCCAGCGTCCTGATCATCATCTCTTGTCATTGTCATTATCTTGTGTACTTTATTTATCCATTCCCTCTTCCTCCTCCCCTCACTGGAAGGTAAACTCCATGAGGGCAGCAACTTAAACTGACTTGTTGACTGTTACATCTTCAAAGTGAGGTACATAGTAGTTGCTCAGTACCCTCTAACTTATTTTGAATATGGATACATTATGATAAAGCTTTTATGGTAAAGCAACTCTTTCACAAGAGACTCTTATTTTTCCATTGGTATTAACAATTTATGAGTTTATGGTTATTTATTGAAATCCATTCTCACATGTAACCTTCGGATGAGGGGAGGCCAGGGAGTGTGGTAGAAAACGAAACTCCATGGGGTGCCTGGGCGGCTCCGTTGGTTGGGCCTCTGACTTCAGCTCAGGTCAGATCTCACGTTTGTGGGTTTGAGCCCCACCTCGGTCTCTGTGCTGACAGCTCAGACCCTGGAGCCTGCTTCCGATTCTGGTCTCCCTCTCTCTCTGCTCCTCCCCGCTCATGCTCTGTCTCTCTCTGTCTCAAAAATAAATAAAAAAACATTAAAAAAAAAAAGAAAGAAAAGAAAGATCCTGGCCTCTGGAGCTAGACCATCTTTATTTAAAAAAAGAAAAAAAAGAAAGAAAATGAGACCGTGTCGGAAAAGACTGACATCTGGGGGAAAACAAGCTGGGAATAGAATTCTTTATTTAGGCCAGTTCCAAGAATCTTTGTGTGCATAGTTGTGTATCTCTGAAATTTCCATAACGATCTTTACTCTTACTGTTGCTTCTATAATTGTTAGTAATAAAAATTTCAGTCACATCAAAAGTTATTTTTTGTTTAAAGGGCTTGTCAAAGGGGGTTATGTTAAAAATGCAAATTTGTGTGGTGTTCTACAGTTTGTTCATACATAAATGCATTTAACAGTCCCCTGTGAAAAATATATCTTCATTTTGGAAATGAGAAAGTAAGGTTCTAAACGTTAAGAAACATTTTAGAAAGCTGACTGGGTTGGAAAACCAGGACTTAGGTCTTTGGACATGTAGTCTAGTTACTGTTTTATTACTGGGTTTTCCATCATTGGGTGTTAAGTTTCAACTGAAAATGTCTATGGCAGGAGCTAGAAAGTGAACAGACTTTCTTGTCCTTGAGTCCTGGAGTAAACGAAGGTGACTGCTGCCAGGTCAATGGTCTGAACCACGTGATGGCTACCTAGTGATTTCCTCTTGTTGTTAGCTCCAGGAAATGAACTGTTCACCTGGGTTTAGCTGAACCTCAGTGGTAACTGAGCTTCTGATTTTCACATCCTAGGGGCTGATCCCATTGTCCCTGAATCTCCATTCCATTAGGAAACAAGCCTCATCAAAACTATTACTGCATTCAGAACCCACAGAATTTCTCACCATAATATTGTTTTGCCCCTGAGAGGGCTACGTCCTGGCTCCCCTTCTTCCTGCCTTATGGAAAATGGATCTGGGGGAAGGAGGCAAGAAAGAATAAAAACAGAGAAAGCAGGTAGCAGAGTATGACAGCATCTAGGTGAGAGATCACAGTGGATGGGATCAAAGTGAAAGTAATGGTATTAGATGGGGGCATGTGGGTGGCTCAGTCAGTTGAGCGTTTGATTCTTCTTGGTTTCAGCTCAGATCATGATCTCACAGTTTGTGAGTTTGAGCCCATTGGGCTCTGTGCTGACAGTGCAGAGCCTGCTTGGGATTCTCTCTTTCTCCTTCTCTCTCTCTCTGTACTTCTCTGGTTTGTTTTCATTCTCTCTCTTTCTCCCCCTATATATATATATGTGTGTGTGTGTGTGTGTGTGTGTGTGTGTGTGTGTATATATATATATATAAAGAAAGCAATGGTACTAGAGAGAAGGATGCCAGGGCGGAACATAGTTGAGGTATAACCAACAAGTGATAGATCAGATATGGAGGATGAGGGAAAGAGTGTGAAGGGTGAATCAAAGGTAATAGCTAAAATTTTGACTTGTACAACCATGTGGATGGTGACATTTACTCTCAGATGACAAAGATGAAAAAGTGGTTTGGGGAAAGTTGGAATAATAGTAGTCTTAGACTTGTTAAATTTGAGAGAGCTCTTCCGCATTCAAAGGCATTAAATAAGCCAGTTGCATATATGAATCTGGAGCATAGGAGAGGGAGCAGGGCTGGAGCTAGAATTTTGGAATGTGTTGCAGTCACCCAACAAGAGTGAGATGGACTTTCTAACGTCCTCCCCCAAATTTGGTTCTAATATAAAGATCAGAGGTCCACACTTAAACCAAGAGTGCACTGTCCCCACACTAAAATAATGTGAAAAGATTCAGTACTCATCTAATGGGGCTTCTAGAGAGATGAGGGCTGGCTCGCCAGCTGTTCCTTGAGAGAGGAGGAAAGGAGACTGGTTTGGCTTTTATGTTAGAGTTTAGAGGATGGGCTTGAGTGGGAGTTGCCATGTTGATCCATAGGAACGAGCACCAAAGCTTTCTTATCAGCTTTCTTGTTAGCTGCTCAGATTCACGGCAGAAAGGGAAAGAGAAGCAGTGGGATTTGAAAGCTGGTAGCAGTCAGATCTCAAAAGTGAATTTAAGCTCTGTGAATAACAGAGGACCTCCACAATAAACAGTATCTAAAATGGTAGAAGTAGAAAAGATCTCCTGGGGGTTCACAGTGAGCTCTGGGGACTCCAAAACTTAAAAATCAAGTTGAGGAGAAAGTACCAGCAAATTACACTGGATGAAGAAAGAAATGTGTATATTGTAGTATTCCACCAGCTAAGACCAAAGTGTTTCAGGCAAGCAGAAGCCAGGGACACGATGTGCCCATACTGGTTGTGTGCCCCTCAGCATCATGGCATGTGCTGGGTGTGTGTACAAGGTGGTGGCCCCGGGGAGAAGAGTCAACACCCAGGATACTGCTGAGGAGGTGAGAAGGCTAAGGATAGAGGTGGGTCCATTGGTATGCATCATGGAGTTTGGATTAGTGAAATGGTAGACAGAAGCCAGATTAGAGAAGACCAGGGAATGAATGTGAGGTGGGGAAATAGAGAAGGCAAGTTTAGACAGCTTACTCAGGAGACTGCTAAACACAGAGCAAGGAAATAGGCAGTATTTAGGAGGAAGATGTTGGATTAAGGAGAACTTTTTTTTTTTAAGTTAGATCTTAGAGCATGTTTATGAACCAATGTGAACAGTTCAGTGGTGATGCCAGAGAGCATGAGGATCACTGCTATAGAGAGTCCTGGTGAAGAAGAGGGTAGGGAGTCAGAGCACACTTGGACACTTCTCCTTAAAAGGAGCAGAGACACACTTCTTCCCTCCGAATAGGGAGGAAGACAGAAACTAGGGCTGTTCATGTAGGTGAGTTTATGAATTGATTAGTGACAACACTAGAGAGTTCCTTGCTAATTACTGTTTTCTCAACTATGAGACAAGGTCCTCAGCCAGGAATTGTGGGAAAGGGGCCATGGTATGATGAGAGAGGAGAAGATATGAAATAATTGCTCAGAAAGTTGTGGAGCAAATTGACCAGGAAGCATAGGAAGGTTGTGAGGCAATGCTGAGCCCAGTCAAGGGTTGTGGTCATGAAATCAGAGCCAGAGCAGGTGGCTCAGGTGTCTGATGTTCTCACCAGTATCAGGTGTGTGGGCTCTGGTAGAAAGAAGGTAGCGATGTGTTCACAGGGTTTGGATTTTACAAGGCAAGTACTTCAGCCCTTCGGGGTGGGGGTGGCAGGCAGGGAGCTGAGGGTGCTTGCAAAGGAGTGATCATTTAAGCCTGGCAACATAGTTATTAAACACGTGACCTGTTTACATAACTGTAAAGCATACATTTCTAGTTCTACCTACCTACGTCTTTCTATAGTATGTGATTATAGATGATTATAGATATATATTTCAGTGCCATAGTTTGAATCATTCATATGGTATTTTAGTTCAGGTTTGTTTTTTAAAGCCTTTTGATTTTGCTTTTTGGAAAACCAACTGTATCTCCTCCCCCCCGCCCCCACCCCATGCCCTCCTCCCCCGGAACTAATGAGTGAGCAAGCAAGAGGTTCTGTAAGCAAAAGTAAAAGTTGAGGACTTTGTTATGATTGGACCTGTGTTTGGAAATTCTGTGAATTGTGTTATGTCAGCATCCTGCTCATGGAATAGGCTGTGTAAACAATGGGTGTTGGGCGGTTCTGTGAATGAGCAGCCTTCCTTCTCGCTTACACACTTAACCACTGCAATTCTCCAGATTTCTGAGTGTTTATTTCATAGTAAAAAGGGCTCTGAAAATACCAGGCCAGTTAGGTTTTTATTGTAGATCATTTCATTTAAACTGCAATGGGATGTATAAATTTTAAAAAGAAAAAAAAACAACACTGAAAGCAGGATTTTGAAGGAAAAGCTGCAGGAATCTGTCCATAGTAATTTGTTTTGGCAATGGATGTGAAAGTGCAACAGGGATGTGTGTAACTTTGCTTCATCTTATTGAGAGCAATTGGTACATTTAATTGATATACAAAGGATTTGAATGTCCAAACACTATGATATCGTGAAAGTACTGCATATACCAAGTTAAAAGAAATGAGAGTATTGCATATACCAATTAAAAGAAATTCTCCTTTAGAAGTTAATTTTCAATATATTTATAATTTTTATTTATAATATTTTATTTAAATTTTAGTGGCATGTCAGATCATAATTTTGAGTGTTCAGGGTGAAATGAGAAAAGGGTCAGGATGGGCTAAGCATTAGTACAAGGGGACCACAAGTCATGCCGGGAGAGATTATTAGTTGGGGAATGCGAGCTGCACTGAAAAACATGGGGCAGTGGAGCACTGCAGGGCGTAGGAGTTGGTAGGAAACAAAGAGATAACCTGTAGAGAAAACAGATTCAAACATTTCATTGTTTCAGACTGGCAGATAACAGTTTTAAGGATAAAGAGTTTTGTTGATTATGAAGATTTAAAAGTATGGACAGGAATAATAAATACAAAGGAAACTAATGTGTTCCTTTCACTGGGCAGGAACTTCCACCTTCCAGGAACCCTGACCTTCTTCACTGGCCCTGTGGACTCCCCGACAATGTCCTCTCCCCAGAAGCAAGGACAGCTGGGGTGGGAGGGAGGGTATTTTGAAAACGAAATCATGATAGAAGGGAGGCAGGGGCAGGAGCCAATGAGAATTTCTTATGGAGAGGACTGCATGAAAAATACCAGCTTGCATGCATCCTAAAGCCGTGGCCACAGTGACACCACACTTGCTTTCCTGGGAACCCCAGAAGACAGACCTTAGGGTTAGAGAGTGCAAATCATGTCTCTAATATGGAGACATTGAAAATATTTAAGTTTCATAGAAGCAATTGTTAATGTTTGATTTGTAGGGAAACATTATGAAACAATGCATCAAAGACTCCTCCTTTTCTCTCTCTCTCTCTCTCTCTCTCTCTCTCTCTTCCTAATAAGGGTAACTTCTAGATATTTGGCCTGTCTCAAAGAAATTGGGTCAGCCCTGGTGCTGAACCATGAGAATTAACATGTATTTAGCACCTACTATGAGCCAGATCTCTAGCTGGGTGATGTTCTTACCCGGTGAATTCTTTCAATCCTCCTAACCTTGAGAGGTATTATTTTCTCCACTTCAAAGATATCTTAGAAACTGAAGCTTAGTGACAGTAATTGATTTTCTCCATTGAGCAACAGACCTGCTAGGTGAACCTGTATTCTGCTCTGGGATGTTTCCACTCTGAATGTATTCTCATTCAGCTGCTTGAGTGATCTTACTACATGGGATGGTGTAAGGCTTGTTTGGATTGTTGTTATAGTAGATTTTGGACCAGAGAAGGATTAACTCCAGCAAAGGTAGGGAGGTGATAGGAAGATGTGGTCTTCCCTATATTGTCTCAGTTTTTTCCCAGTGCATAAAAGATAAATATGCAAGTGTTCAGGCTTTAGTCAGCTGATAGAGTGGTGAGCCTCACTTCATAGTGCAGTAATGTGGGTGGTAGTCCTGTTGGAAAAGCTCAATACCGAGAGGTTTGATTCAGTGGAATATCTGCATGGTAATGAGAACCAGAGGATTCCCACTGAAGTGTCTCCACATCACACCAGGAGAAACAGTGAGGTAGGTGACCTCATTTTCACTGGTTCTTCCTCTGTCTCTTCATCCATTTCTTATTTGATTATGAGATGATAAACCTGAAGATGATAGCCCTACTGTCATTATGCACGATCTGGCATTATGATGATTCAGAGGGCAGAAGGTGAACCTTGACCATGATAATGAAGACAGAGAAGGTTAAAGATACCCCAAACCCAGGAACTGGGTTCCTGGCTGTCTATTATATTCCATCCTAACTCAAACTGAGGTTTACAACAGAGCAGCTACCAATGATCAGGGATGTGCTATGAGCCAACACTCTGTGTTGGCTACTTCCTAATCATGTACCTAATTTAATTTTGTAACAAATGTATACAATCAACTTTATCATCTGCATTTTATAGAAATGGGAACTGGGGAATCCTAACACTGTTTAAAAAAAATTACCCCAAGATCATATAGCTAGAATCAAAATCAAAGTCTTTCTTTTTATTTCCTTTATTTTTTAAATTACACAAATAATACATCAGTATAAATGTCTCACAGACAAAAAAAAAAAAGAAAAATTAAACAATATAAACATAGGAACCTTCATATCCCTTCACAGAAGAAATATCTGGTATCAACTGATAGTCCCCAAGTTACAGGGATTCAACTGACGATTTTTTGATTCTATGATGTGCAAAAGTAAACGCATTCAGTAAAATGCATACTTTGAATTTTGAATTTTGGTTTTTTCCAAGGGTAGCAGTGGGCAGTCCAGTCCTCTCTGGTGATGCTGGGCAGTGGCATCTCCCAATCAGCCAGCCATCGTGAGGGTGACGACCTGAACACTGACAGACTTTCTCTACCCACATGGACGACGATTCTGATTTTTCCTGTCAGTACAGCTACTCCATAAGTTACATAAGCTAGTCAACTCTTGATTATAAAATAGGCATTGGGTTAGGTAATTTGCCCAGCTCTGGGCTAACGTAAGTTTCTGAACACATTTAAGGTAGCCCTGGCTATGCGGTGATGTGGGTAGGTTAGGGGTATTACATGCACTTTCAACTTAAGATATTTTCAGCTTATGATATGCTTAATGGGACCTAATGATATTGTAAGTCATGGAAGATCTATAGGTCCTTCTAGTCTTTGCATTTATATATGAAAACACATTTTTTATGTTTCTTTGCACATAAATGGAAGTATGCTGCATATATTATTGTGCAACTTACTTTCTTCACTTAATACTAACCCTTGTAGTTATTTCCATATCAATTGCAAAGTCTTCTTTGTATTGCCAGTACTCATCTTTATGCCAGAAACAACAGGAATATGCAAAAACTATAATCCAAACTAATTTTAAGTAAAAGAGTCCCAGTTAAGAAAACTTCGGTTAAACAAACCTTAGGTTAAATACACGTGTGTTTAACTGAAGGTTTCTTAACTGGGCTTTTGAGGGGATTTGGCAGTAACTGGAGACAGTCTGGGTTGTGTCACAACTTGGAAGGGGCGTGGTTACTGGCATTTAGTGGGCAGAGGCTCGGAATACATAGGACAGCCCCCAACAGCAAAGAATTAGGCCCAAAACGTCAATAGTGCAGAGACTGAGAAAAATCTACTCATCTTAAGGGTATTTCATTATCCCCATGAAGGGGCTAGATCAATACGTAGTTCCTCAGCACTAACCTTTACTTGAAAGAGTGCTGAGTAATAAATCATTTGTTTTTAATGGTAGGATTTCAAGTTTTCTCAGGAAAAAAGCAATTATACTCTATCTTCTTCCCTGATTTGCAATCATGTTCAAAATTTTATACCTTACAGTGTGTGGTTTATCAGAATGACAAAATTGTCAATGACTAAATACTTACGAATCTTGGTGCCCAATTTCTTGAACCATGCTTCGCCATGTAATAAGGAAAGGTGTTTCTTGGTACATATTTTGTATGGTTGGTTTTCCTTTGTAGTAAATTGCTCACTAAATTAGACTTTGTCCACTTTGGCTTAAGTAGATACTCAACCTAGAAAATTAAAAATCATTTAACAATTTCAATATTGAATTGAAATAAAAGGAACTATAGTATTTGCAGATCTATTAGACTGAACTTATCATACCCAAATAAGACTAATAAGATTGTAACTGTTTGGAAGCAAATTGTCAGGTTCCAAGTTGGATATTGGCATTGTTCAGGTTAATTTATTCAGACTAGTGTTTTGTGTTTAAAGAAATAATGTATTAAGTTCTTTATTTTTAAAACCTTACTTTTGTTTTTTTAAAGGAATAGTGTGTGTGTGTGTGTGTGTGTGTGTGTGTGTGTGTGTGTGTGTGTGTTGTTTTTAAGTTCATTTCTTTTGAGAGAGAGAGAAGGTAAGCGTGCATGTGGAGGAGGGGCAGAAAGGAGTGAGAGAGAATTCCAAGCAAGCTCCACACTGTCAGCTGGGAGCCTGCTGTGAGGCTCCATCCCACAAACTGTGAGATCAGACTTGAGCCGAATCCGAGATTCAGGAGCTCAACCAACTGAAGCACTCAGGTGCTTCAGACAAACAGGCACAGGATAATTGTGATGGTGTAAAACATTTAATTTGCTTTATCTCACTTTGTCTCTTAGAACCTTCATCCAGAAGTAATTTACAGAATTTGTATTTCTGCCCCTTGTGTATGTCCCTGAATAGCACCTTGTTTAGTGTACCTGCCCTTCAGTTTCATGGAAATGGAGTCATGCTGTGTGTTTATTTCTGTCAGCATATGCTGTGGTTGAACCTTTGCTTTTCTATGTACATTTTAGATAAGTTTCGGAAGTCCACTGAGTTTGTATGAGAATTTACTTCTTTATGACATTGACTTTTTCTTGCTGAGGCCATAGTTTTTCTTTTCCTTTAGGCAGGTCTTTAATATATGTTTTTTAAAGTTTTGTAACACTTATCTTCTTTGTTGTTTTGTCATGTAGTACTATGCACAGAGCACTGCTGGTCCATACTATAGAGGACTTTTCTTCTTTTTCAGTGAAGTAATATATTTAGGTGGTGCTTAGATGTTGGGCTAGAGTCTAGATTGTGTTTGTTGTCAGAGGGAAATGATAATTTAAGATTGTGTTATTAAGAAAATTAGCCAGTTTTCACTATGGCATCTAATTTAGGAAACTATAAATGACTTGCAATGATTTAATTAATTGGGAATTTTAATATTACTTAAGTATAACAAACAAGATAATAACATAAATGTTTTACTAGATGTTTACATAAAATGCCATGGGAGTATTAAAAAAAAGAAGTGACTAATTCAGTATTTGGACACATGTATTTTATACAGTAAAAGAACCTGCCAAGTATTCAAAATGGCAGCAGTTCTATTGGCTGACAACCAGTAGACCAGATGCTTTGGTGAAGGCTTGAGGGAAGATAAAATTAAACGTGTTGTGCTATACCTCCAGGATTAAAGTTCCTGGTCAAAATGTATCATTTTATCTTGTAATGAGGTCACAAAGGAATTCTGCCATAATTATATTGTTCAGTAACTGTAAATGAGCAATTCATTCTATTTATTTTTATTAGGCTAGTGTTTATTTTTATTATTTTTAATGTCTTTATATTATTTTGAGAGAGAAACAGAGTGCAAGTGGGGAAGGGGCAGAGAGAGAATCTGAAGCAGACTCCAGGCTCTGAGTTGTCAGCACAGAGCCCGACATGGAGATTGAATGCAGGGACCGTGAGATCATGACCTGAGCTGAAGTCAGATGCTTAACTATCTGAGCCACCCAGGTGCCCCAGGCTAGTGTTTATTGAATGCCTATTATGTGCAATGTGGAGGGCTAGTTAACATTTGCTCTTAAGGAATATAAATAAAGATAGTAAAACTGTCCCTTTCTTGGGGAGCCTGTGGGCTAATGAGTAGAAGAGGAAACAGGTACCTACAGTGCAAGGCAGAACTTGGTAGGTAGTGTCAGAGAACTCCAAATAGGATACCATGGAATTTTTAGGAGAATACTGTTTCATCCTGTCAGGCGCTGGAACAGGAGTTTGGAGAAAGATGGATTTTGAAAAATATGTGTAATTTTGGCAGCTAGAAATGTGTGGAGGTTGTTGGATTTCTCAGGAGAAGGAAATGGTATGAAGGTGGGAAAGGGGAGGATGAACATGGTGACCAGCAGGGAGCCTGCTGTCACCAGATTGCAGAGATCAAAAAGAAAGACCAGGAGAAGTTTGATCAGGTGGGCTGAAGCCTTGTGTGGTGGCAGGGGTGGAGGGAGGGGCAGGCTGTGTTTAGGCTCCAGCAAGGGCTGGGAGCAGGAGGATTGACAGGAGTCTTTCCCATGTGTCTTTGCTCTGCCTACTATGGCCCCTTTCCCACCAGTTCTCTGTCTCCTTCCCTAGTCATTTTCTCTGTCCATCCCATCACACAACTTCTCTTCTCTTTCCTTGCCTCCTTCCCCTCAGTCTGTCCTTACCCAGCTGTCAGAATCAGCTCAGAAGTCATCATTTCTAGGAGCACTCTGAAACCCTATAGTTGGAATTAATCATTACTTCCTCTGTTCCCACAGTGATTGTCTTACCCCCTCATTGTAGCACTTACTGCATTCTGTCTTATATTATGGCTGTTTCCATCTTTATCTCTCTTCCTTGGGCTCCAGGGGCTTCATGTCCCAATATCTTAGAGTAGCTTGAATACAGATCACAATATGTTTGTTAAATGAATAACGGATCTTTGTTTACAAAGAGTTTTTATTTATATTATGTATAAAGAGTTAGATGCAATCGAGACCAAAGTGATGGAAATTCTAAAAGACTCTAATGAACAGATGAAGAAATTGTTTGGAGAAGCATGAATGTGCTCTGTCTCAGTTCAAAAAGATCGACCACAGTTTGGCTCTCCTAGCCTGAGCAGAAACCACAGCCCTTCTCCACACCCAACAGTGAGCCAAACCACAACCTCATTGGTCCAACTTTCCTAACCCGCTTGTGAATGTACTGCCTGTTGCAAGATGGAGCAGACACAGTGAGGTGAGGACAAAAAAAGAGCACCTGAAAACAAGGGCAGTGGATTTTCCTCTGGTTTATTTAAAATGTCTCTCCTTAGTGAAAGTTCACTTTAATGGTATAAGCATTTTAAAAATGGCTTTTCAAACACAGCAGAGTTCTTAAAACTCCTGCGTGAATCAAAATTGGACTTCAGATGTTTTGTACACAGCTGTGCTCATTACTGCACCTTCCACCCTTGAAGGATCTTAGACCACAAGCCAGAGTGGTAGGATGATTTGCACATTTTCTGTAAGCCCTTCAAGTCAGAACCTGTTTGTTTATATTCACATCCTTTTTGTTGGTATTGATTCCTGTATTTAGAAACTCAGTTCTTCATCAGTTCATTAGTAAAATGCAAGATTGAAATAGAGAATCTTCAAGATTGCTCTGTTGGCATTTACAAAAGAATCAATTACATAATGACGATAGGAAAGAATTTTTGTCCAGGCATTAGGTGCCTACAGAATCTTGAATGGTTTTCTGTTTAATGGTTTTCTGGTAGCCACTAGGTGGCAGTAAAAAAAAAATTCTTAACAATGAGAAGTACTTGTCCATTTTTAAGTTTACTTTAAAAGAGAGATTTGAAGGTCTAAAGTTTGAGGTGTCTGTTTGGAAGTTATGTAACCATAGCCAGGCCTTGGTATGCTGTGTCTTAGGACCTATGCTTATTTTATCCAGGAGTAAAGCTCTCTTGGCCCTCCATAGCAGTTTGTATTAGGGTATTATGGGAAAAACAGACATAAGTTAAAGCATGTAATTAAGATAAAAAGTAAGCCATAGAGGGTCTGATGCTGAAGACCAATCAGATGTGCATTATTATGATAAAACAACTATTCTAGCTGCCTCATGTAGAGTGGATGTAGGGAGGTTCCTTATATTGGCCATAGAGTAAGTAACCAGCTTTGGTAATTGTAGAAACTTTGGAAATGCAAATAGTTTAAAGAAGAAATTTCAAATCACTACTAGAAAAAAATCCATTTTAACTATTTGTTACATTTCTTCCTAACATTTTTTTTCCATACAAAATTAACATCACATTGAACATACTGTTTGACATCTTGCTTTTTAAATTAACGTCACATTGGCTTTTCCTGGGTCATTAAATATCTTTTTACAACATAATGCACACTTTTGGATAAACTGTGAGGAATTCAACCAGTCCAGTATTGTGTGGGGTACTTTGGTTGCTTCTAGATTTTCACTATTATAAGTAATGCTGTTTAAGAACTTAAAACTTTCATTAAGATATATTCTTGGAAATTAAATAACTGGGTGAAAGGATATGAATTTTAAGGTTTTGACTACATATCATCAAGTGACTTCCCAGAAAGATTTTATAAATGTGTGCTCCCAACAATGACAGAGCACCCCTCTCGCCTCATCCCTGCCAATGCTGATAGGACAGTGTGAGGTTTTTTTGTTTGTTTTTGTTTGTTAAACAGGTCAAGAGGCAGGGTGGGAAGCTAATAATTATAGCATTTAATTTTTCAAAAATTAGTTTCTAGCCATATCGTTTTAGAAATTTAGGCCAGGACAGGTCTGCCAATTAAATTGTTTTCATTTTTCCAAGAACATAGGTGTTATAGTCAGCCTGCATAATACAGGCATTGTGAATACTATCTAGGGAACTGTTTATGGCTATTTTAACCATTACTCAGGAATTACTTACAATCCCTGGTCACATGCTCTGAATCTATTGAATGTCCTAGATTTTTTTTTTTTTTTAACTTTCATTGGCTCAGCTACCAAAGTAACTCCTGTACTTTTGGGAAGCCAGCCTCCATGCATTGGTCCAAGGACCAGGAGGTGAGTGCTTCAGGGAGGCACTGTATTGATAGGGGAAAGTAAGATCTATAATTGTAGCTGATTCTTAACTGTTACCGCCTTGAAATCAGTTTCCTTCTATTGTACATGCACTGCATTACTTTTTATACCAACTAGGTCTGTAGTACTTTGTGCTTTAATTTTTTAAGGGTCAGTCATGTGAATTATAATGAAAGTAGCCGCCTGTCTATAGGTGGCTTAATTGAAACTTGCTTAATTGAATTTTATTAAAAACTTGATTTATGGGATTTTCAGTGAGATGCCATACTTAGAGAACTTAGCACAGTATTTCACACATGGAAAGCACTCGGTAAATTTTAGTTGTCTTGTTAGAATTCCCTCAAAAAGTGACATTTAGCCGGGTCTGGAAGAACCCTCGTGGCAGAGGGACTAGGACATCATAAAGTCCTGGGGGCCAAAGAGCCTACGGCCCTATATCGCTTCAAAGAAGCCGGTCAGGGAGAGTCAGCCTTCAGTGCTTCTAATGCTTGTTAGGTGTGATGGGGGGTGAAATTTACTATGTTATTTTACTTCCCTAGATTCTTAGTCCTATCTAAGTATATGTGTATGGACTTACAGATTCAGATGCACATATACAAGTTTATTTTATCTTATAATATGTACTTACAAAATGCAGTGCAGGACTTAAGAAAAAATAAAATTACCATTTCCCTGTGAATATACTAAAAATCGCTGAGTTGTACACTTTAAAGAGTAAACTTTATAGCATATGAATTACACCTTGATAAAGCTGCTGCTAAAAAATAAAATGTTTCCAAATATAAACACTTCTTCAAAAAGTAAATTTTGCTTTCCTGATTATAAAAGTAGTACACATACATATATAGGAAACTGAAAATATACTAAAGTAAAAAGAAGGAAACATACAGGGGCGCCTGGGTGGCTCAGTGGTTGAGAGTCAGACTCTTGGTTTCGGCTCAGGCTGTGATCCCAGGTTTGTGGGGTCAACCCTTGCGTTGAGCTCTGTGCTGAGCATGGAGCCCGCTTGAGATTCTCTCTCTCCTTCTCCCTCTGCACCTCTCCGTGCTTGCACTCTCTCCCTCTTTAAAGAGGAAGAAAAAAATAAAGAAAAATTTATATTACCCGTAATAGCACCACCACAGAGACCATTAATATTTGGTGATAGTTTCTTCCATTATTTTTTCATTTCCATGTATGGTATGGATTCTTTTTATATTGATGAGATTGCTTCTGTGTATTAAAATTTCCATCTTCCTTTCTTCATTTAAAATAACAACCATTTAAAATGCTCTTAGAAATTCTTTATAAACATTTTGATGGTTTACAATGAACCATTATGTGAGGGTGTGATAAGTTAATCAGTCTCTGTTTTAGACATTTTTCACTATGAGAAAGAACATTGTAATGAACATCTTTGAGTATAATCCCCATCATCATATTTGGGTTTATTTCCTTATATAGGTGCCAGATACATTAAAACTTCTGAATGCTTTTAAAAACCTTTAATATATATTTTCAGGTTGCTCTCTGTAAGATAGGCCTCCATTAACCTATAAGGCACTTTTGTTCAGGTTATAAACCTCTGGCCAGACGTAGCCCTGGCAGCCCAAGCTTGGGGTGGGTTATGGACTGTGTAATCCCCACAGACACTCTCAGGGGTGCCTCGGTGTGGTTCACAGCAGTAGGATATATGAATACCCATTTATGTTTTAATAGCTCACACGAGGACCTGTTTCAGAGTACCCAGATTAGCATTTGGTATTTAGGTCTATAAAAATCTTTAATTCATTAAGTGAAAAATGGTATGTTGATGTTTAAATTTACCCTTTGAGTTTATCAGGTTGAACAATTTATCCGTGTGTTTCCTGCACATTTGTATTTTCTTTTATAAATTATCTGTTCATACTCATTTTTTATGTTCTTAGTATTTGTCATATAGTATTCTATACAATAATTTGACTCTTTATGGTCATGTTATTATTTGTTAATATTCTTCCTAGCTTTTGAGTATATTATTTTCTGAAAACACAAGATTTCATTTCTGTTTAGAACAACCAGTGATTTGCTCTCTTAATTTTCAGTTTACAAAGTTCTACCCCATCCAGACACCTGAAAAGTACTTTTGTTCTTCTTGTTTATTATTTCATTAAAAAAATTTTTTTTAGTGTTTGTTTATTTTTGAGCAAGAGCATGAGCCACGGAGGGGCAGAGAGAGGGGGAGACAGAATCTGAAGCAGGCTCCAGGCTCTGAGCTGTTAGCCCAGAGCCTGATGCAGGGCTTGAACACACAAACCGTGAGATCATGAACTAAGCCAAGGTTGAACGCTTAACCAACTGAACCAGCCACACGTCCCTTATTTCATTTTTATATTGATCTCTTTAATTCACAGTAAGTTCAGGTATATGTTGATGAATGACATAAGGTATAAATCTAATTTTTTCAAATACTGTTTCCATAGTACCATTTTTAATGCATAATCTTTCCCTAGTAATTTGTGGTGTGTTCGTTTTCATGTGTTACAGATGTGTTCCTTATCATGTATCTACTTTAATAAAAATATTTTGCTGAGTTAAAAACAATAAAGATCATGTCTTAATATGGTTAAAGCATTGTGCATTATATCATATATATTCATTATATTTCTATATTATATTTATATATTACAAATATATATTCATTATATAGTTTTGCTTCACTGTTAACATTTGTTTACAGTGATATTTTGGGGGCGCCTGAGTGACTCAGTTTGTTGAGCACCCAACTCTTGATTAACCCGTGTTAGGCCCTGTGCTGAGTGTGGAGCCTATTTGAGATTCATTCTGTCTTTCTGTCTCCACCCCACACCCCAGACTTCTCCCCCACTTGTGTTCTCTCTCTTGCTCTCCCTCTCTAAAAACAAAAATAAAATTATAAAATAAAATGACCTATTTTAATTGTGATAATTTTGAGACCAACATTTCTTTATATCTTGAATTCACATGAACTGGGTATTTGAACAAATTAAGATGACTTTCATAGAGATCACCACATTTACAAAGGACGTGGATTCTAGGCATCACATGTAATTGTCACTTGCACTCACTTTAAATAACTTTTTCTGTTTATGTTTTTAAGGGCTTGTTATCTCATATACTCTCAGCATTCAGATTTGATACAAAAGAAGTTGGTCTTTTTACTCAAGGTCTTGGGTATGCACCTGTGGATTACTATCCTGGTTTGCTCAAAAATGTGAGTATTTTTAATATATTAGTATTGAAATTTTTGTTGCTTAGTGTACCATTGGCAAAAAGGTTAAATGGAAATATTTTACTCTTCCAGGAGAGATGTTTAACTTTTCTCTGTTTATCTCTTATTTCCTTGGGCGGACTTATAGCCATAAAGGGAAGAAATGAAAGCAGGAGATTATGAGAAAAATGAGGGAAACCAGGATGGGTTGTTCTAAATCAACCAACCACTTTTGTCTCTTAACGGATCTCATCTATTCTCTCAAAGATTTTTGGAAGAAGAGATTTCCTTAACCAACATAAACATACCCTTTTACTGTTGGACTAATTTTTTATTTAAAATTCCTGATAGAAATTTTATGTTAAAGCAAAAAATTCAGTAAATAACAATGTTGTAAATAGTGTTATAGATTTTCATCTTAGTATTAAAGCTATGTTTTCTTCTGCCTTGAATTTTAGCAAATTCAAGGAATTTTAATGTATGATATTAACATAGCTCTCCTAAATAATGTTTGTTAACTACTCTGGTCTTTTGGAAACTTTATACATAAATAGAATTTTTGAAAGATAAAGTACTAAAATTAGGAAAGAAAAAATTAGCTAACTTTAATGTGGTTTTATTTTTAACAAGTTTGGTTTTCTTAGGAAATTAATGATCTTTTGTTCATTTGTTTAAATTGGAGTGCAGAATAACAGACATTAAAAAGCCAAGTTATTTGTAAATGTGACTTGGCACTGCTTTCTTTTCATTTTGGCAAAGTAAAACAAGGAGTGGACTGGTAGGGGAGGGGAGGGAATCTCAACGGAAATATCACTCACACCAAGAAAAATAGAACTGATGTAATCCTGTTTTGCAGTGCAATTTAACCTGCAGCTGATTTTGTTTTACAGATGGTTTTATCGTTAGTGTCTGAACTTCGAGAGAGTCATCTTAATGGATTTAACACTCAAAGGCGGTAGGTGTTAAACTAAACATCCCCCTTCTCAAGTTTCAAAATGTATCAGTTTGGTTATGAGAGAAAAATTTTATAATTCTTAGGAAATTCATGTTCATAGTTACAGTTATTTTCTGTGTGGAGAGATTACTTATACATGGCAAATTTGAATTTATGAAACTTCCTTTGTTAAATCAATATTCTTTCAGCTTTTTAGGGCAGTAAATCATGCAACATCCCTTGTGACCCATTGAGTAAAAATCCCTACATATACAGTAGGGAACACAAACAAAGGAAGGGCTCAGTTCAGAGGGTGTGTGTGTGTGTGTGTGTGTATGTATTAGACACACACACATACACACACACAAACAGTATTTACAAGGCAACATATATTTGATATGCACATATGACTTATTTTAGGAAACATAATACTCCAAAATCTAGACTAAACAAATCAAAATAGATTCAGACAAATTAAAAGGCAACTAATCACATTACAAAATGTTCACTGTGTAAGAGAATTCAAAGTTGTCTTCATTGGTGAGCATTTTATTTTTAACAAATTAGTAACTAAGAGAAGCTGGGAACAGGGGACTTTTGTCCTTTTCTTTTTCTTTTTTAGTTTCATTTCATAAAGCTATTGCCAATTAAAGCTGTATCATAAATTGTCTTTGCCTTCAGCCTATAGGATCCTTTGCATCTGAACTTTAAAGTAAACTATAAATAAACTCTTAGGCAAAAACACAAGAAAATCTTAATGACATTGGATTTGGCAGTGATTTTTTTTGGATATGACCCCATAAGCACAAGCAACCAAAAAAAGTAGATAAATTAGACTTCATTAAAATTAAGAATTTTTATGAATTACAGGATACTATCAAGAAAGCAAAAAGACAGCCTACTGAATGAGTGAAAACTTTTGTTGTGTATCCAATAAAAGATTAATATCCAGAGTATAGAAAGAACTGAAACTCAACAACAAAAAGCTCAGTTCAAAAAGGGGCAACAGAGTTGTTTAAACATGTCTCCAAAGACAATATACAGCTGGCCAATAAGCACATGAAATTATGTTCAACATAACTAATTATTAGGGAAATGTAAATCAAAGACACAGTGGGAACCACATCACATGTACAAGGGTGGTCTATAATTTTAAAAACAAATAAAATGAAAATTAATAAATGTTGGCAAGTAAGTTAAGAATGTAGAGCATTGTTGGTGGGAATGTAACAAACTATATAGAAACAATTCCTGAAAAAATAGTCTTGCTGATAGGAATGTAAAATGGTACAGCCACTGGGTAAAAATTTGGCAGTTCTTCAAAAAATTAAACATAGAATTATGAAAAGACCCAACAGTTCCACTCTTAGGCATATATTCAAAAGAACTGAAAGCGGGGAATTGAACAGATATCTACCTGTACACCAGTGTTCATGGCACCGTTAGTCACAATAGCCTAAAAGGTGGGAACACTTCAAGTTCTCATCAAGAAAACATGGAGTGGATAAACAAAACTAGGTATATAAGTACAATAGAAAATACTGTTCAGCTATAAAAAGGAGTACAATTTTTATATATGCAAGACTATGCATGGATATTGAAAACATCATGCTTAGTGAAATAAGCCAGACACAGAAGGGCAAATATTGTACAATTCTATTTATATGAAGTACCTAGAAGAGGCAAACTCAATAGAGACAGAAAGCAGAATAGAGGTTATCAGGGGCTGGAGGCAATGGAGTTATTACGTAGTGAGTCTATAGTTTATGTTAAGGATAATGAAAAGCTTTGGGTATAGATCCTGGTGAAGGGTACACAGCAGGTGAATGCATATAATGGCACTGAATGGTTACCAAATACAAATGATTAAAATGATAACAATTATATATGTTTTGTTACAATAAAATAATTATGCAGGAAAAAACCCCAAACATGATACCAAGTGTACTTCCCTCAAATGACTAAAATTGAGAACACTTACATCAATATGTGTTGGAGAAGATAAGGAACCACTGGATTTCTCATCCTCTGTCTGTGTGAATGTGAAATACTATGACCACTTTGGTAAACAGTGTAGCAGTTTATTGTAAAGTTAAATATACACTTATCATCTGACCCACCAACTCCAATCTTGAGTATTTACTCACTACAAATGAAAACATAGGTAGTCACAAATACTTCTATTCAAATATATTTTTTAAATTTTTGTAAATGTTTATTTACTTTTGAGAGAGAGACAGAGTGCAAGCTGGGGAGGGGCAGAGAGAGAGGGAGACACAGAATCCCAAGCAAGCTCTAGGCTCTGAGCTGTCAGCACAGACTGTGATGCAGGGCTTAAACCCAGAAACAGCAGGATCATAACCTGAGCCAAAGTCAGACACTTAACTGACTGAACCACCCTAGCGCCCCTCTATACAAATATTTCTATATAAATATTCATACAAATATCAGTTTTTTTAATCATTCAAAACAAGAAATGATCCAAAGGTCCACCTTGACTGGATGGATAAACAAATAAGTATTTCTGTTACCACCATTTAAAAAATGAAAAGACAAGTCATAACCTTTGAGAAAATAATTTTATGTTATGCATCTTATAAAGGGCGCTTATCCAGACTAAATCAAGAACTCAGTAATAAGACACATAACCCAGTTAAAAAATAGGCAAAAGATTGGAATACATGTCATTAAAAAATATATACAAATGACTAATAAGCATGTGAATATTTATATGCAAATATTCATATCATATTATTATTCATAATAAACAAAAAGTAGAAGCAACCCAGATACCCATCAACTCATGAATGGATAAACAAAATATCTTTTGTCCGCACAATGGAATGCCATTTCTCTGTAAGAAAGGAATAATCTACTGATTCACGTTACAACATGTGTGAACCTCAAAAACATTACACTTAGTGAAAGAAGCCAGGCAAAAAAGACCATATAATATATGATTCCATTCTTATAAAATGTCCAGAATGGGCAAATCTTTAGAGACAGACTAGATTAGTTGTTACCTAGGGCTAAAGATAGGAACAGGGATTTACTGCAGATGAGCACAGAAGATCTTGAAGTGATGGAAAAGTCTGACAAATGGATCATTTGTGGTAATGGTTGTCCAACTCAGTAATTTATTAAAAATCTTTGGATTGCACCTTTCAAATAGGTACGTTTTTTGGTATATAAATTATACCTAAAAAGTAATAAGAAGAATCCCAAGGGGGACATAGAAAGCATTTACATTCATTTATTTACATGTCAGGTGGAAACTTTGATTTTATCTTGAGATAAATGTTGAATAATAGAATTAAAAATTTATTAAGAGGGGGACCTATGTGGCTTAGTCAGTTAGGCATCTGACTTCGGCTTAGATCATGATCTCACACATGGGTTCGAGCCCCATGTCAGACTCTGCACTGACAGCACTGAGCCTGAAGCCTCCTTTAGATCCTATGTCCCCGTCTCTCTCTGCCCCTCCCCTGCTTGTGCTCCTTTACTCACTGTCTCTCTCTCAAAAATAAAATAAACATTTAAAAAATAATTTAAAAATATAATTAAAAAAGTAAATTTACTTAGAGACTTAAAACATCAGTAAGAGGCAATGTATATATACACTCTGTATCATCCTCCCAAAATATGTTAAGTTGATATTTTTTTTTAAACTTAACTGAGAATAAACAATCAAAACAAAAACACTACTAGCAAGTGGAAATAATGAGCCACAGAGTTAGAAGATATTTGCAACCTATAAAAACAAATAAAGGATTAGTATGTGAAGTATAGCAATCCTCCTGCAAATCAATCATAATGAGGACAACACTACAGTATAGAAATAGACAAGAGGGCGCCTGGGAAGCATCTGACTTTGGCTCAGGTCATGATGTCTAGTTCATGAGTTCAAGCCCCTCACTTGACTCTGTGCTGACAGCTCAGAGCTTGGGACCTGCTTCGAATCCTGTGTCTCTCTTTCTCTCTGCCCCTCCCCCACCAATTCTCTGTTTCTCTCTCTCAAAATTAAATACACATAAAAGTATTTTTTAAAGAAATAGACAAGAAATATAAGTACATTATTACCAAAAGAGGAAAACTGAACAAATAATAAACATTTAAAAACTTCAAGAGTCATGTCAGCAAGATAGTTGGATAGGAGGCCCCAGGCCTTGTTTCCCATAGAAACAGTGACTCACCAATCGTGTGTGGCCAAAGAGCCTTTGTGTGAGAGCTCCAGAAACCAGTTAGGAAGTTATTACACTCCAGACAAGCTCAAAGTCAAAAATGGCCATATTTGAGGGGCATCTGGGTGGCTCAATCAGTTAAGCGTCCAACTTCGGCTGAGGTCATGATCTCACAGTTTATGAGTCTGAGCCCTGTGTCAGTCTCTGTGCTGACAGCTCAGAACCTGGAGCCTGCTCTGGATTTTGTGTCTCCCTCTCTCTCGGCTCCACCCCTGCTTGTGCTCTCTCTCTCTCAAAAATGAATTAAACAGTAAAATAAATAAATAAATGGCCAAGTTGAAATTGGTAAGAAAGCCATTTTATAGCAACCAGAGTAGCCCTTCCCCTAAGCCGGCTCAGCTTGGTGAGATTGCAAGGAAAATTCTGTGTTGCAGCTTGTCCCTTGAAGGAGAAAGAAAAGAATAGAATATGTTCAGTATTCTTGTTTTGGGGGGCTGTCTGAGGGTCTGGTGTCCCACTTGCCTGACTCTGACCACTTATGGGGAAGCAGCCTACCTTCAAAACCTGGAGAGCATGGAACCTTAGCCCTCAGCTGCTTTCTGCAGCACCAGAGAACTGGCAATGCTGCAGGTGGAGGTTGGCATAGGAAGAAAACACCTAACTCACACCTTCTGTCTAGGTGGGTTGGGGGATGGAGAAGAAGAGTGGAATGTATATCCACTGTTACAGTTTCTGAAAGGGCTACCCTAGGGATTGGTTTTGTCTCCCCTGACTTGAAGCAATAACAGAACCAGCACACTTTGAAGGTCAGAGAGGCTGTAGAGAACAAAACCTTAGTGGCTTGTAGCACCAAAGAACCTGCAGTACCACAGACAAACACCAGAGGGAGGAAGAGATTGCAAACTCCTCAAAAAGTGGCAAGCTCTCTGGGAAATTACATAAACAAGCCCAGAGAAGTCACGTGCCCAGAAAAGATTCAAAGGACCTCCAGATTCCCTTACTAGATTGATTAGTGAAAGTTCCCCTGTACAAAGCCAGTCCATAAACTCTGGAAGAAGTGGCTTTCTTCAACTGCACAAAACACAACAAAAAATAGCAAGGCACAAAGAAACAGGAAAACATGGCCCAAAGGAAAATATTTAATTTGCAGAAACCTACCTGAAAGAAATGCAGAGCTATGAACAAACCACCGGACAATTAAAAATAATCGTTGCAAAGGAGCTCAGTGTACTACAATAGAATACAGATAAACAACTAAAATGAAATCAGAAAAATCTATAAACAAAATGAGAATATCAACATGTATAAATTATAAAACACAACCAAACAGATATTCTGGAGCTGAAGAAAAAAAATAACTGAATTCACTAGAAGGGTTCAACAGTAGACTTGATGAAGCAGTTAACTTGAAGACATATCACTTGAAATGATCAAATCAAGGAATAAAAAGAAAAAAGAATGAAGAAACGTTAATTAAGCCATAGAGCTTATGGAAGATCATTAAGTGGACCAATTGTATGCATTGTGGGAGTCACAGAAGAACTGAGAGAGAAAAAGGCAGAGAGCTCTCAATCTGAAGAAGGAATTAGACATCCAAATTCAAGAAGCTCAAAGAACTCCCAATTAAAATAAACCCAAAAGACCCACAGCAAGTTATGCTGTAAGTAAACTGTCAAAAGAGAGAGAATGTTGACAGTAGCGAGAAAAAGCAAAGTGGAATACAAGGAATGTAACACACATAAGGAGGCTCTCCACATTGTCAGTGGATTACTCAGTAGAAATATTAAATCCAGAAGGGAGTGAGATGACATAGCAAAGTGCTAAAACAAAAACCTGCCATACAAGATTATTACATGCTGCAAAGCGTCCTTCGAAAATGAAGGAGAGGGGTACCTGGGTATCTCAGTCAGGTAAAGTGTCCAGCTCTTGATTTCGGCTCATGTCATGATCTCACAGTTCATGAGATGGAGCCCTACATGGGGCTCTGCACTGATAGTGCAGGGCCTACTTGGAATTCTGTCTCTCCTCCTCTTTCTGCCCTTCCCATGCTCACATGTTCACACTCTCTCAAAATAAATAAACTTTAAAAAAGAAAAGAAGAAAAGAAATGAAGTAAAAATTAAGACTTTCCCAGATAAACAAAAGCTGAGGGAGTTCATTACCACTAGACCAGCCTTACAATAATTGTGAAAGGGAATTTTTCAAGTTGAAACGAAAGAACTCCAGACAACAACAAAAGAGCATCCAGAAATGTAAAACTCTGTTAAAGGTAGGGGCATCTAGGTGGCTCAGTCAATTAAGTGTCCAACTCTTGATTTTGGCTCGGGTCACGGTCTCATGGTTCATAAGTTTGAGCCCTGTGTCAGGCTCCACACTGTCAGTGCGGAGCCTGCTTGGAATTCTCTCTCTCTTTCTCCCTATCCTGTCCCTCCTCTGCTCTTGCCCGCTCGCTCTCTCTCTCAAAATAAATAAACAGACTTAAAAAAAAAAAGAGCCTCTGGTAAAGGTAAATATATAAACAAATACAAAATACTGGTAATACTGTAATGGTGGCACATAAATTTAAACCTGGTATAAAACTTAAATAAAACATAAGAAAGAACTATAACCATAAAACTATGTTAATGGGTACAAAATAGAGATCTTACTTATGACATAATAACATAAAACATGGAGAGGAGAGATAAAGGAGTAAAATTTTTATATGCAACTGAAGTTATTATCAGTTTAAAATAGATTCTTATAACTATAAGATGTTTTATGTAATCTCCATGGTAGCAACAAAGAAAATACGTATACAAGTTGCACAAAGGAAAATGAGAGGGAATCAAAGCATGTCACTAAAAGATCAGTGAAATGCAAAGGAAGGCAGTAAGAGAGAAAGAGTGACAAAATAAACCACAAGACATGCAGAAAATAATGAAACAGCAAAAGTAAGTCCTCCTCTATCAGCAATTACTTTAAATGTAAATGGATTAAACTCTCCAATGGAAAGATGTAGAATGGCTGAATGGATTTTAAAAATGAGGTCCAACTACAAGGTGCTTCTTCAGGAGACTCTTTTTAGATGCAAGGAAAGTTAAGGGATGGGAAAAAAGTTCATGCAAATGTTAACTTCAAAAGAACAGAGGTGGCTATACTTCTATTAGACAAAATATATGTTAGTTGTTATAAGAGACAAAGACTTTATATAATGGTAAACAGATCACCCCACCAGGAAGATACAATAGTTATAAATATCTATTCACTTAACAGTGGAGCATTAAAATATATGAAGCAAACATTGTAGTATTGAAGGGAGAAATGGAAAGTAACACAATAATCATAAGAGATTTTAATATCTCATTCTTAATAATGTATGGATCAACCAGATCAAAGATCAATAAGAAAACAGGATTTGAAAAACATAGAACTGACCTTATAGATATATACAGAATACTCTATACAATAACAGCAAAATACATTCTTCTCATGTACACACAAAACATTCTCCAGGCTAGATCATGTGTAGACCACAGAACAAGTCCTAACAAATGTAAGGACTTGAAATTATACTGAGTACCTTTTCTAAGCACAAAGGTGTGAAATTAGAAACCATTAATAAGAGGAAAAGTGGCGGGGCATGTGGGTGGCTCAGTCAGTAGGGTGTCCAACTTTGGCTCATGATTTCATGGTTTGTGAGTTTGAGACCCACATTGGGCTCTGTGCTAAGAACCTGGAGCCGACTTCAAATTCTATGTCTCTCTCCCTCTTTGCCCCTCCCAGCCCTCACTCTGTCTCTCTCTGTCTCTGTGTCTCAAAAATGAATAAACATTAAAAAAATTTTTTTAACTAAGAGGAAGAGTGGAAAATTCACAAATATGTGCAAATTATACAACACACTTTTGAACAACCAGTGAGTCAAAGAAGAAATCACAAGGGCAATTAGAAAATATGTTCAGACAAATGAAAACACAGTATACCAAAATGTATAAGATGAGGGAAAAGCAATGCTAAGGGGAAAGTAAATAGCAGTAAACACTTTGTTTAAAAAAGAAGGTCTTGGGGCACCTGTGTGGCTCAGTTGGTAAGCGCCGACTTCACCTCAGCTCATGATCCCACGGTTTATGAGTTCGAGCCCTCTGAACTGACAGCTCAGAGTGTGGAACTTGCTTTGGATTCTGTGCCTCCCTCTCTTTCTGCCCCTCCTCAGTGCTTACTTGCTCATTTGCTCTCTTTCTCTCAAAAATAAGTAAACTTAAAAAAAAAGAACAACTTAGGACATCTGGGTGGCTCAGTTGGTTAAGTGCCTGACTTTGGCTCAAGTTTGTGAGTTTGAGCCCCATACCAGGAGGCTTCGGTTCCTCTGTCTCCCTCTCTTTCTCTGTCCCTCCCCCACTTATGCGTGTTCTTTCTTTCTCTCTTTCTCAAAATAAACATAAAAAAAAATAAAAGAAGATCTCAAACCCACAACCTAACTTTATACTTCAAGGAATTAGAAAAAGAAGAATAAACAAAACCACAGATAGCAAAAACAATGAAATAATAAATATTATTTATTTTAGGAGAAATAAACTAAAGAGAGAATAAGAAAAAAAGAATTCTGTTTTTTAAAAGATCAAGAAAATTGTCAAGCCCTTAACCAGACTAAGAAAATCAGCAAGAAGACTCAAATAACAAATACCAGAAATGAAAAAGAAGGCATTACAACTAATTGCAGAGAAACAAAAAGAATAAGAGACTACTATGAACAACTATAATTCAACAAATTGGATAAATCATAAATTTAAAAATCTGAACAGATCTACAACAGGAAGGAGATTGAATCAGTAATCAAAAACTTCCCAGCAAGGAAAAGCCCAGAACCAGATGGTTTTACTAGAGAATTCTACCAAATATTTAAAGAATTAACACCTGTCTTTCTCAAACTCTTGAAAGAATTGAAGAGGGAACACTTGAAAACTCATTTTATGAGGCCAGCATTACCCTGATACCAAAATCAGATAAATATATTACAAGTAAAAAAAACCATAAGCTGATGAATATTGATGTGTAAGGATCCTTAGCAATATACAAGCCAACCAAACTCAACAATACATTTAAAAGATTATGCAACATGGTCGTGTGGGATTTATTCCCAGCATATAAAGATGGTTCCACATTCAAAAACCAATTGGTGTAATACACCATATTAACAGAATGATGGACAAAACCACATGATAATTTCAGTTAAAGCAGAAAAAAACTATTTGATAAAATTCAACATCTTTTGATGATTAAGAGCATTCAGTAGAGTAGCAATACAAAGAACATACTTCAATAAAATAAAGATAGTATGTGAAAAGCCCACAGCTAACATCATACTCCATGGTGAAAGACTGAAATTTTCTCCTAAAGTCAGGAAGAAAGCAAGGATACCCTCTCTCGCCACTTCTCTTTACCACAGTACTGGAAGTACTGGAGCGATTAGGCAAGACAGAGAAACAAAAGGCACCCAAATTTTAAAGGACAGCTTATTCTGCTTGTAAATGACATGATGTTATATGCAGAAGACCCTGAAGATCCCACAGAAAAACTGTTAAAACTAATAAATTAAGGGGCACGTGGGTGGCTCAGTCAGTTGAGCGTCTGACTTTGGCTCGGGTCATGATCTCGCTGTCTGTGGGTTTGGGCCCCTATCGGGCTCTGTGCTGACAACTCAGAGCCTGGAGCCTCCTTCAGATTCTGCGTCTTCTCTCTCTGCCCCTCCCCCACTTGCTCACATACGCTCTCTCTCTCTCTCTCTCTCTCTCTCTCTCAAAAATAAATAAGCAAACATTTTTAAAAAACTAATAATTCAGTAAAGTTACAGGATACAAAATAAATATTCAAATATCAATTGTGTTTTATACACTAACAGTGAGCAGTTCTACAAAGAGATTTTTTTATAAAGCCCATTTACAATAGTATCAAAAAGAATTGGGCCATCTGAGTGGCTCAGTCCCTTAAGCATCTGACTTCAACTCAGGTTATGATCTCATGGTTCATGGGTTCAAGCCCTGAATCGGGTTCTGTGCTGACAGCTCAGAGCCAGGAGCCTGTTTCAGATTCTATGTCTCCCTCTCTCTCTCTCTGCTTTTTCCCTACTTGTGCTCTGTCTCTCTTTGTCTCAAAAATAAATAAACTATTAAAAGAATAAAATGTTGAGGAATAAACATACTCAAAGATATGAAAGGCTTGTATACTGGAAGCTACAAAACATTACTGAAAGAAATTAAACATGACACAAATACATAAAAGGTATTCCATGTTGAGGGACTGGAAGATTTAATATTGTTAAAATGTCCATACTATCCCAAATAGCCCATAGATACAGTGCAGTCCTATTAAAATCCAAGTGGCATTTTTCTTTTGCAAAAATAGATTTTTTTTAAAGTCCTAAAATTCATATAGAATCTCAGAAGACCCCCAATACTCAACAATCTTGAAAAGAAAAACCAAACTGGAGGCTTCACCGTTCCTGATTTCAAAACCTACTATAAAGATAGTCATTAAGCCACTTTGGTATTTGTATAAAGCCAGACACAGAGAGAGACCCACAGAACAGAACAGCAAGGAAGTGGCAAAAAGATACCCATAATGTCATTACTTACATAAAGTTGTAAAAACACTCAAAACAATACACACATATGAAGTAAAAGTGTTAAAACTAGACAGAAAGGGACACCTGCATGGCTCAGTTGGTTGAGTGTCTGACTCTTGATTTAAGCTCAGGTCATGATCTCATGGGTCCTGAGATTAAGCCCCATATTGGGCTCGGAACTGACAGCTCAGAGCTTGCTGGAGATTCATTCTCACTCTCTCTCTCTCTCTCTCTCTCTCTCTCTCTCTCTCTCTTTCTGTGTGTGTGTGTGTGTCTGTCTGTCTGTCTGTCTGTCTGTCTCTGTCTCTCAAAAATAAATTTAAAAAAAGAGAGAGAGAGAGAGGACACCCATTGTTGGGGGAATGGTAACTCCTGGGAAGGGGAAGAGGAAATGAGACAGGAGAGGGCATTTCAACTATAACTGAAACATTTCTACTTCTCTAAAACATCAACTAGAAACATCATTAAAATGTTAGCATTATAAAATCATGGCAGTGGATGCACTGTTGATATTATAATAATTCTCTATGTTCTATACATACTTTTATAATTAGACTTTTTAAAAATGAAAATATAGTGTTAGCAAAATACTGAAAATTAAATGATCATATTCATAATAAAAGAATAATTTCCTGCCACAGGGTCCTATTTCCAAAATGGCAGTTGTAGTTCATGAAAAAATAATCATTTTTAACCAGGCTTAGAGTGCTTAATATTTATTCCTCTCATACTCTGCAGTATTTTTTCCCCTTTATTTATGTCTTTATGCACTGCACTCATTGTTTGACTATACTGGTCTTTCATATTCTTTATTCAGAATGTGTACTTTTCATTTTCTCACCCTTGGGACAGAAGAAGACAGCAGTTCAGAAAGGCATCTAAACTCCACTGACCACAAAGCCTGCTGGAAACTATTAGCTAATATGCTCTTTACATCTGAGAAATTTCCATTTGTGCCAGATTGGGTCATTTTGTGGGGCAGGTTCATTCCCAAGTTTATGATTGCTTCTTCAGTAAGGATGTGTTTTTTAAAAAAATAATATGCACCTATTCCCTGGCACAGAGCAGTTTTCCAAAGGATGTCCATGCTGGCACCCCAGCTGGCAGTGGCAGCAGGGATAAAATGGTGATTAATTAGATTAGTAGTTTAAAAACATTTTTAGTCAAAGCAAATCATTGATGTAATTAGTAAAACTCTTAACTGAATTTACCAAGAATATGAGATGCATATGCTAGTAGAATGTCCTCCGGACACTGACACATTTGATACATTCCTAATTTGCCCTTTGGAATGATGTTTACTATGGAGCCTTAATTTTTAGAATGAATTTTAGAATTCAACAAGAAATTTTTTGGAGGTATTTTTTTGAATGTGATGAGTTTTTAGAGAAATTCAATCTCTTCCATTAAGTTCATTTATACTTTTCTGAAGATTGAATTTAAAGAGCAATTTGATGCTCAACATTCTTTTTGAGTCTCTTTATGAGCTTTTAAAGTTCTACTTTTAAGACCTCAAACCAGGAAGTTCTGTTCTCCATCAATAAAAGAACCTGGATTTCTTGAAGCTTATGTGAGACTCCGAACTCCATATCTACCGCTCTCTAGTGAATTATAAATCCAGCCAAGTGTGTTCTCTTGTCGCAAGTAGAAACTGATTCCATGAAATCAGGTAGTGAAATGGCATCAGGATAACACTTGAAAGAGCTGCCAAGCATGCTGGAGCCATTGTATTTGATGCTGTCTTAAGTTATAATAATAACTAAAATATGCATCATAACAATAAAAATTTACTGTATGTATCTGAAGTTATCTGTATATGTCTAAGATTTAAAAATTTTTAAAAATGAATAAGAATATACCATAGTGGGCAAACGACTTCCCAGTGCACTTGAATGCAGATGTTCTCGTTATTTATGGAACTTGAATATTATCATTACTTTCCTTCCACTAGGAAGACTTGAAATATTGAAGTCACCAAGGGCCTTTCAAACTTAAACACCATATAAACAATGCGATTCTCTTTTTCTCTGTGTTTTCTTTTAATAAAGGGCATCTGTACATTTTTTTTTCACTTTTTGCTACTTGAGTGTTTAAAGTTCATTTCAGAACTCAAAAGCCTTGTAGAAAATATAGAAATTAATCACATAACTTTGATGCATAAAATGTAAAAGGAACAAAAAAATATAGGAAAATCTATTTGGTTTCCTTTTGCATTCTTTTCAGAGGCCTGACAAATGGTCTTGTCATAGCATTTTAAATAGAATTTCACTTGCCACCAACTAAAATCAACAATTCAATAACAGAATGTTTAAATTCTCTCCTGTTCTTTGCTATAAACTGTCTAGAAGAAATGACATTCTGGACTTTCTGAGCATCATCAATTTATCTTGTAGTTCTATGGTTTGCCGCAGATGGTTTGGAAACTTCAACATAGCCACATGAGAATGATGTTTCTAGCAGTATATGATTACTGTGGAGCCTTCTGCAGTTGAATTCTTATGCAAAAATCATTTGGAAGTGCTGCTCTGGCCATTAATCAGGACATAATGCTTAGTGTAATCCAGTCTGGAAAGTGTTGCATAACTCTAGTGGAAGTTGGATTCTCCATACTCTGGCAAGCTCAAGACCAAAAGAGGGAGCCATGAGGGCTTGAGCACTTTGAAGCCCTTTAGAACATTGTCAGTTGACCTGCCTGCTTTTGGGTAGGTCAGTTGAAGAGCTACTGAAATTTATATGAGACTTTAGGTTTTTTGTTGTTTTTTTTTTTTTAAGTAGGCTACACACCCAGCATGGAGCCTAATGTGGGGCTTGAACTCATGACCCTGAGATCAAAACCTGGGCTGAGATCAAGAGCTGGATGCTTAACCAGCTAAGCCACCAAGGCGCCCCCAAGAGACTTTAGAATTTTTTATGAAATTCTTTTGGACCTTTTCAGCCTGATTGGGAGATACAGTCTGTAGCCCATAAGCTTCAGTGCTTGAAAAATGCCCTTCTTGCCAGTGTTGTCTTTTTCACATACCTAGTAGCCATTGATAGTCTGTGAGCCCTCTCTCTAAGGTAACGAGAGCATGGTAAGAATTTTAAGGTAATGAGAGAAAAGTTCCACTTAGCAGGTCTTCCAGAGAGGATTGCTAACAGGCAAGATCACCACCTCCCTGCTGCATTTCAGAGTTCTGGATTTATGGACTACGTGTACTTATTTTTCCATTTCCCAAATATTCATCAGGCCCTTATTACTCTATGCAAAATATAAACAAAAAACATTCCGTATTACAGACATACAACAACTCTCCTCTTCTCCTATTCTACCCAGTAAGTTCATAAATTCCAAAGCTTTAAGGTATTTACAACTCAAGTTAAATATGTTTTTTCATTAAACTTAGATGATGGACTCAAAAACACATTAATTATTTATAAATCTAAAATCATCTTGGTCGTGGGTTCGAGAAAGATGGTAGAGCATAGTAGAAGATACCTGTTGTAGAGGAGACCTCAGTCGTTTAAGGAAAGAAGTGAATTTTAAAAACTTTTTTTAATGTTTTATTTATTTTTGATACAGAGAGACAGAGCATGAGAGGGGGAGGGGCAGAGAGAGAGGGAGACACAGAATCGGAAGCAGGCTCCAGGCTCTGAGCCAGCTGTCAGCACAGAGCCCGACGCGGGGCTCGAACCCACGAACGTGAGATCTGACCTGAGCCGAAGCCGGAGGCTTAACCAACTGAGCCACCAGGCGCCCTGGAAGTGAATTTTAGAAAAGATAATTATTTGAGGAGAAAAGACAAACTGTTCACATATATGAAATCATTAGAGTAGTTTGACAAAAATTTATCTTTGTGAGAATTTTACTGATTATCAAGAAAATAATCCAGCTAAACTAAAAATTTATAGGAATTAACAAAATAAATCTTAAATAAAGTTCTATCATGTCTCTTAAAGTATTCAGATGTTACTACAGATTGGTGATCATCGAGTTGTGAGGACTGCTGCTGAAGAAGTAGTGTGGAGCAGTGTTTCTCAAATTACAGTGTGCATGACAATCACGTGATGTTGAGATGTTAAGGAACAGATTTATTGGCCCCATTCACAGAGGTGCTGATGCTACTGATTCTGAAGACCATATTTTGAGTAGCTCTTATGTAGAGAACTTGGCCATATCCTGAAGATTAAAGTGCAGGAGAATAAGATGAAAATGTACGATAAGAGACAAAATCAAGTGATGGCCTGGCATTCACTTTATCCTCCCAACTCTTAGAAATGATGGAGAAATTTTAACAAATATGTAATACTAATAAACAGGGGAGCAGTTGATGACCCACAAGTTACAAGAACGGCTTCAAATGGCAGGTCGTGGGATATTTTTGAAGGAAAATAATCACAGCCCAGAAAGCTTGCAAGACAGGACTACTGCAAAAGGTAAAAGTAACACTGGAGTGGATTAATGGAGCAGGAGGTACCTGCCAGCAAGACAGCCTGTTGCACTATGACAATTCACAGAAGCCACCTAAAGGGCTAGGCTGTCATGCACTCCTTATCTGTAGCCTTCACACAAGAGACAACCAAAATGTCATGTTTCTAGCAGGAAGGAGGGAGGAAGATATGGAGGAGGAGTGAGCATCAAATGGCTATTAATTCCCAGTCATTCTGGGGGTGCTCCAATGCCCAGAATGCAGTTTATTGGCAACCCCACCTGGGAACACATCCTGACCCTCCCCACAAGTCCTGAAGGGGGCTGTGGTAAAAAGCATTCATGAATCCCAAATTCCAGAGAGAGCAAACAAAGTTCCTAGATATTCATGGAAAACCTACACCATAAGAAAAGATGAACTAAATGCAACAAAACAGAAGATGCATTACCTAAGACAAGCAAGTGTTTTTAAAAAGGGGGGGGTGGGGGCACCTGCGTGACTCAGTCAGTTAAGTGTCCGGCTTCGGCTCAGGTCATGATCTCACAGTTTGTGGGTTCGAGCCCCGCGTTGGGCTCTGTGCTGACAGCTGAGAGCCTGGAGCCTGCTTCAGATTCTCTGTCTCCCTCTCTCTGACCCTCCCCTGATCATGCTGTCTCTCAAAAATAAATTAGAAATTTTTTTAATAAAAAATAATAAATAAAAAGGGTGGTGATAATGTCCTAAGAATAATAAAAGAAACTATCAAATCCTTGAAATAGAAATAAATTGGTATGTTTTTAAAAGAGGGAACTCAGAGGAAAAAAATGAGTAAGAGACTGAATAGGAAATACAGCTGAATAGCAAGTAATGACTTCAAAGATTGAGCCAAATAATTCTCGTAGGATAAAGTACACAAGGACAGAGTAGTAGAAAGTAAGAAGGTGGGGGTTTGTTTTTGTTTTTGTTTCTCCTTTTTAATACAAGAGATCAGAAAGCATGTCAGAGCAGATGATGGAGTAGGAAGTGCCAGGAATTCATCCCTTTACGTAGACAGAAATTTTACTGACAGACTCTGTCTGATGTAACTGTTCTGGGAACTCTGCAGTCTGTTTGAAGGCTTACAGCTTTGGGGGGAAGGCTTCTCCAGTAAATTGTTCATCTCAGCTATTACCATGGTAGAGACTACCCATCACCAATCCCCTAGACCCATGGTGGAGAGCTGTACCTGCATTTCTAGACAGGCTTGCAGTGGCTGGGGGTGGACAGTGCTTGAGGTTTGGTCCAGTATCAAAAGATAATATGCACATAGGAAGCAGCCTTGTGGGGCAACTGGGTGGCTCAGTTAAGTATCTGACTCTTGATTTTGGCTCAAGTCATGATCTCATGGTTTGTGAATTGGAGCCACATTAGACTCCATGCTGACAGTGTGGAGCCTGCTTGAAATATTCCTTCTCTCTCTCTCTCTCTCTCAAAATAAATAAACTTAAAAAAATTTTTTAATTCTTATAAATTAATCATGAGAGATTGGTCATGAAAAACTTAATAAAAGAATTGGAAGATAAATTTGAACAGTTCTTTTAAAATCTAGAGTAAAAAGATCAAGAGACAAAAAATAAGAAAAGACAGCAAAGTGTCCAGGAAGATCAATATCCAGAAACAATGGAGTTCTCATAGAAAACAGATTAAAAAAATGGATAGGAAATTATCAAAGAAACAATCCAATAGAACCTTCCTGATTTAAGGTCCACTGAGTGCCCAGCGCAATGAATAGAAGTAAATCCATACCAAAACCTATCAGTGTAAAATATCAAAGAGGATTTCCAAAAGCCTCCAGGGAGTAAAAATAGGACTTCCATAATGGATGAAGACTTATGGGAGCCTGGGACCTCTCAGAAACAGCACTGGAGGAAGGTGGAAGACAGTTGAACCACACCTTCAGAATTTTGTTGGAAAATTACAAGATTTCTATACTCAGCCAAACTGTTCATCAAGTGTGAGAATAAAATAAAGGTATTTCCAGACATGCAAGGTCTCAAGTACTTTATCTCTTCATGTACTTTTTCCCACATAAGAAGAATGAACCAAGAAAGAAAAAGATACAGGGATCAGGAGAGAAGTGAAGGAAATCCCCAGGACACAGACCAAGATGATAACTGTACAGAGGGAATAAAAAGCAATCTTCTTGGATTGGAACAGGTCAGAGGGTTCTAGGAAAAATTTATTTAAGATGAAAGTGGTGGCATATCTGATGTATTTGAATGTATCGCAAGGAGATTATGCAGTTAGTTGGGTGGGAGTTTGGGGAAAAGTAAACTTATAGTCTTTTGGAATGCAGTTAATATGCAAATACTCAAACTGAGTCACCAATAGACACAGGCATAGATACCATTGCTGCAGTATTTATAGTAATAAACTATAGCAGTAATAGTAACAGTAATACTCAACAGTAATAGTGAGAAATTAGAAATAACCTAGATGCCTATAAATAGAGGCTTTGTTAGAGAACACACATTTTAAAAAAATGTCTTAATGTTTATTTATTTTTGAGAGAGAGACAGAGAATGAGCGAGGGAGGGGCAGAGAGCGAGGGAGACACAATCTGAATGAAACAGGCTCCAGAGTTGGAGCTGTCAGAGCCTGATGCAGGGCTTGAACTCAGGAACCATGACATCATGACCTGAGCTGAAGTTGGATGTTTAACCTGAGCCACCCAGGTGCCCCTAGAACACATATTTTTTAGTATGAGGCAGCATGTAAAAAAAAAAATGAGGGACAACTTTATGTTCTCTGCTGTAGTTCCATCTGTGTTTCAAAAAGCACAAGCTGAATTTCTAGATTTATAATTATATATGAATGTAGCTAGGAAAAGCCCTAATGGCATACATTTTCAAACTTTCATTTTATTGATCTCTAGCTGTTCGTTAATTCATGTAACATCTATTTCTTGAGGATATGTGTAAGGAGTCATTTCCTGCCTGCTAGGAATGGAGTACTGTAAGCCACTGGCCTCATGTACCCGCTGAACATTTGTTATGTGGCTGGTGCAACTGAGGAAAGGAATTTTGAGTTTTGTTTCATTTAAATTAAATTGCCATATGTGACTGAATGCTACCATATTGGTCAGTACATTTAAATAGGATGGTCAGGATGTCGTCACATAAAGTAGCATTTGAGCTGAGATCTATATGAAATGAAGGAGCTAGCTAGCCATGAGTTCCAGGCAGAATGAAAACAGGACCTGGCCTGGAGCTGTTAGAGGCCTGTAGGGCTGGAGCAGGATGAACAACAGAAAGAGTGCAAGGAGATGAAGCTAGAAACACAGAAGGGGCTTGGTCGTGGGAGGTCTCTGTGGCCTGTGTAAGACTTTGCTTGTTCTCTGAGGGGGGAAGCCATTGCAAAGCTTTGTACAGACATGTGAAGTGGTCTGAATTTTTAAAGGGTTGCTGGAACTGTTGTGATGATGAACAGAGCGGCGGGGGGGGGGGGGGGGGGGGGGGGGGGGGGGGGGGGGGGGGGGGGGGGGGGGGGGGGGGGGGGGGGGGGGGGGGGCAGAAGCAAGGAGAAAGTGAGAAGACTCTTAGGGTAGCCCAGGCTGGAGGTGATGGTGAATTAGGGGGCAGTGATGTGCACCTAGAGAAGTTGTCAGATGAATTGACAGTATTTACTGCTGGATTAGGTAAGGGAATGAGAAAGGGGGGAATCAAGGATGGCCTTCAAAGGCTTTGGCCTGAGCAAATGAGATTGGCGGGACTGGGGAAAAGAATATTTGGGGAAGGAATTCAAGAGTTCTGTTTTGAGCATGATAAATTGGAGGTGCCTGTAGATAGTTATGCCAAAGTCTTGACAATAAGCAATGTTAAAATGAGACTAAAAGATTTCTTCCTAGAGAATGTCGTAAAAGAGTTCACAGATGATGCTAGGGTAGCCCCCTTTATGTGAGGGACAAAGCAGGTGACCTGTCTATTTTCGGCATGAAGATTTTCTAAGATTGGGATAATGTTTCTTATTCATTCCGTAGAATGGCCCCTGAAAAGATAAGGTTCCTGTCGCAAGTCTGTGTACCACTCGTAACTCTGCCAGATACTGAACCACTGGTGGAGGCACTGCTCACCTACCACGGCCATGAACCTCAGGAAGTGCTCTGGCCTGAATTCTTTGAGGCTGTGAATGAGGCTTTTTTGCTGTAAGTGATGCCATTTACTCTTTCATCCAGCTTTTTTTCCCCTTTTCTTAGATACTTCAGCATATTGGAAATGCAGTTTTCAAGCTTTGGTTCCAGCATCACTTTATGCTCTTAAAGATTATTGAGGATCCTAGTGTGCTCTTTTTTTTTAATGTATGTTGTATTTATCAATATTTTATCATATTTGAAAATAAAACATGTTTTAAAAATATTTACTTCATTGTCAAATAATAAATTGATTACATGTTCACATAAATAGCATATTTTTATGAAAAAGTGATTTTTTTCTAAGAAAATAATGTATATCAGAAGCAGCATTATTTTACATTTTTGTAAATCTCTTTATTGTCTGATGGAAGACAGCTCGGCTGTCATGTATGCGTCTGTGTGCAGCCTGTACAGCCTGGTATGTTGTTTCTGTTGAAGTGTAGAAAATTCAGCCTCATAGAGATATATTGGAAAAGAAAGGAATATTGCAATAGCCATCTCAGATAATTGTGGATTTTCAAAATTTGAAAATGGTAGTGTTTTAAGGTTAGCTGCTCTGCAGAACCTGAAACTATAACAATAAGCTTTCCATGCTGTTACCCTAAAACCCATTGGATGTCTGTGGTATACTTTAATAACTCTTTTACCCAAGCAGGATTTTGTAGCTTTATGCATGGTCCATTTGGAAAATACTGATTTATTAAGTTAGGTAGACCTTTTCAACCTTGACATATTTCATTTTAAAGCAGCAAAACTTATATTCATTCTTGTCGGCTCCAAACCCGTCAGAAACGTCTTCAGGTTTGGGGACCTGTAAAGCTCCCATTGGCAGGGATGATATTCCAGGCTTCAAGTTCTACTTAAAAATTCAAATTTATCATTGGCTACAAAATACTGTCATTTGTTTTCCTTCCAGTACAAGAGTCATTTCACTCATTTTTGAGAAAGTGTGTGCCAAATACTCAATTCTGAGTAACCACAGTTTGCCATTCTTCCAAGTAAATTTCCGTGACAGAAAGGTAGCGAGTTGGTCCTGCAGCTCTTCCTCTTCCTCAGGACCACCATCCCGATTTGTCAGGCAGCAGAAGGGCGTTATGCATGCTTTCCTTTTCACCACACACAGTATTTTTTTATAAGAAGTATTCGCTAGTGTAAAATTTAGTAAAATTAGTATTTTATTCTGCTTCACCAAACACATTTTTGGGTGAAACTGGCAGTGTTGCTGTATGCAGCGGTGAAGAACACAGTGACTGTTTCTCTGCTTGGCTCGTGCTGGGCGCGGTGGTTTTGCTCCCTGGCGCTGCTGCCCCCCGAGTGCAAACATCAACACGGCCGTCCCAGGAAAACCGCGAGCTTCAGAACAGTTATTCACCACCCTGATATTTCTCTACCATGTGGGCGTCCTGTCCCGTTCTCCTAACAGAACTCCTGTTGAGACCTGTTGGTGTTGATACCAGATGAATACCAGCAACACAGCCAGTTCAGCCATCTCGAGAGATTCAGTTTTAAGGCAGCAGTATAATTCTCTTGATGAAATATTAATGTATTACATCTGTTTGAATTATTTAATTCCTTTTTGCTTAGACTTTGAATGATTGGTCTCAAATTGATGCCACAGTTAGCTAGCACTACAATAGTATTTGAAAACATTCTATTGAATATGGCACAGTAAGTTAAATTACTAGCATCTATGAAGTCAGGGGAAAAATAGCTTTCCTCATATTTGCTTTCATTTATAGTTTAGTCCAGTTCCTTTGGAGTAGGTGTCTCCCTGTCATGAGTCAAAAGAAATATCTGATGTATTGGTTTCATCTTTCCACAAACAGCTACAGATGAGAAAGCAAACCTTTTAATTCTCCCTCATAACATCAATGATTCATTTTTAAATGTAAGAAAATATAAGTGAATTTTATTTTTAATAAGACACCAAATTATAAGAAAATCTAAAAATGTTATATATTTCTGAAAAATATCTAAGTATATTTATATCTAACATAATTTAGATAAAATTTAGAAGAGTTTTCAAGTATTATCACAAAATTATACAATAAAGTGTACTTGCTTCCTGTTATGTTTCTATGTAGGCACAAAAGGAAATATTTGTTTATTTATTTACTTATTTACTTACATCCCCCATTCAGTATTTATTAAAATATAATTGAAATATAACATTGTGTAAATTCAAGATATACAAGTTAATTTGATATGCTTTTTATGTTGTAAAATGATTACCACCATAGCGAGCTAACATATTCATCATGTCACATAATCACCATTTCTTTCTTTTTGGTGGCAAGAACATTTAAGATCTGCTGTCTTAGCAACTTTCAATATTTTATCAACTAAAATGGTCTCAACTACAATCACCATAATGTACATTAGATCCTCAGAATTTATTCATCTTCTAACTGGAAGTTTATACTCTTTGACCAACACCTCCCCATTTCACCACACCCTAGTTCCTGGTAATTATCTTTCTAGTCTCTGTTTCTATGAGTTCAGCTCTTTTAGATTCTGCATAAACTGAAGTACAGTATTTGTGTTTCTCTGTCTTATTTCACTTAACATAATGCCCTCAGGTCCATCCATGTCACAGAATACAAGATTTCTATCTTTCTCATAGCTGAATAATATAAAACTATATAAATATACCACATTTTCTTTATTCATTTATCTACTGATAGACACTTAGGTTGTTTCCATGTCTTGATTAATGTGAATGCTGCAGTGCACATGGGAGTACAGATGTCTTTTTGACATCGTATTTTCATTTCTTTTGGATATATTCCCACTAATGGGATTGCTGGATCATAGAGTCATTTTAATTTTAATTTTTGAGGTATTTCTGTACTGTTTCCATATTAGCTGCACCAATATACAGCCCCACCAGTTGTGCACAAGGGCTCCCTTTTCTTCACATCCTAACCAGCACATTGTTATTTGCTGTTTTTCTGATTGTAGCCATTTGGATAGGTGTGAGGTGATGTCTCATTGTGGTTTGATTTGTATTTCCCTGATGATTAGTGATGTTGAGCATCTTTTCATGTGTCTGTTGGCCACCTATATGTCTTTTTTTGAAAACTGTTTATTCAGGTCATTTTTTAATCAGACTATTTGTGGGTGGTTGTTGTTGTCTTTTCATGTTGAGTTGTAGAAATTCTTTATGTATTCTGGATATTAGCCCCTTATCACATATATCACTTGCAAGTATCTTCTATTCAGCACATCGTATTTTCATTTAGCTGCGCAAAAGCTTTTTATTTGATGTAGTCTCAATAGCTTATTTTTGCTTTTATTTTTCTGCCCAAGGGGACACATCCATAAAAATGTGGCTAAGGCTGATGTCCAGGAGATGACTACCTATGTTTTCAGAGTTTTGTGGGTTTAGGTCTCATAGTTAGATCTTTAATCCATTTTGAGTTTATTTTTATGTATGGTTTAAGAAAGTGGTTCAGTTTCATTCTTTTGCATGTAGCTGTTCAGTTTTCCCAGCACTATTTATTGAAGGGACTGTCTTGTTGTATATTCTTGTCTCCTTTGTCATATTACTGGGCCATATAAGCATGGGCTTATTTCTGGGCTCTCTATTCTGTTCCATTGATCTATGTGTCTGTTTTTGTGCCATACTAGTACCATAGTGCTTTGATTACTACAGTAATAGTATATCTTGAAATCTGGGATTGTGATACCTCTAAACTTTGGTGTTGTTCCTCATCATTTCTTTGGCTATTCAGGTTCTTTTGTGGTTCCATACTAATTTTCATATTATTTTTCTCGTTCTTTCCCAACTTCGTTTATTGAAGAGACTGTCCTTTCTCCATTTTATATTTTTGGCTCCTTTGTCATAAAATGCATATATGCATAGATTTATTTTTCAGCTCTCTGTTCTATACATTAATCTATATGCCTGTTTTTATGCTAATACTATACTGTTTAAATTACTATAGCTTTCTAAAATAGTTTGAAATCAGGGAGCATGATGTATTCAGCTTTGCTTTTTCTCAAGATGGCTTTAGCTATTCGGGGACTTTTGGAATTCCATATAAATTTTAGGATTGTTTGTTCTGTTTCTGTAAACTGCCATTGGAATTTTGATAGTTGATTGAATTGAATTTATAGATTGCTTTGGATATATTGGACATTTTAACAGTATTCTTTTTTTATATAATTTTTTTCCTGTTTTTTATTTATTTTTGAGAGACAGCACAAGCGGGGGAGAGTCAGAGAGAGAGGGAGACACAGAATCCAAAACAGGCTCCAGGTTCTGAGCTAGCTGTCAGCACAGAGCCCAACGTGGGGCCCAAACCCACAAACCACAAGATCATGACCTGAGCTGAAGCCAGATGCTCAACCAACTGAGCCACCCAGATGCCCCAATAGTATTAATTCTTGTTAGGCTTTTGTAGATATTCTTTATAAATTTAAAAAATTGTCCTCTATTCCTAGTTTACTGAGTTTTTGTATTGAATTGGTTTAGATTTTAGCAAAACTTTTTTGGTATTTATTAATAGGATCACATGATTTGTCCTTTTTTAGCCTGTTGATGTGATTGATTATATTAATTCATTATCAAAAGTTAAACCAGCCGTACATACCTATGACAAATTCTACTTGGTTGTGATGCATAATTCTTTTCTACACTGTTTGATTCAGTTTGCTAATATTTAGTTGAGGATTTTTGTTTCTATGTCTAAATTTATCAAATTTATCCCCATAGAGTTGTTCAGATTTCCTTTATTATCCTCTTAATGCCTATAGGATCTCTCATGTCTTCTCTTTCATGTCTGACATTAGTGATTTATGTTCCTCTCTTTTTTTTTCTTTCAAGTTAGTCTGGATAGAGACTTTGTATTGATCTATTCCAAGAACCAGCTTTACTTTTCATTGATTTTCTCTATTGATTTCCTGTTTTCCGTTTTACTGACTTCTGTTTTAATTCTTCTTATTTCTTTTCTTCTGTTTACTTTGGATTTAATTTGTTCTTCTCTATCTATATACCTGTCTGAGGTAGAAACTTAGGTTATGATCATAGATATTGCTTATTTTCTGAGTATGCATTTAGTTACTTTTTTTGCATCCCACAAATTTTGATGAATTGTGTTTTCATTTTCATTTTGTCCAAAATAATTTTAGATTTCTCTTGAGGTTTCTTACTTGAACCGTGTTTTACTTAGAAGTATGTTATTGAATCTTTACATAATTTGGGATTTTCAAGTTATGTTTCTGTTACTGATTTTTAGTTTATAATTCCTTTGTGGTCTCAGAGCATACACTGTATGATTTCTATTCATTTAATTTTGTGGAAGAGTGCTTTAAAGCCCAGAATGTGGTGTATACTGGTGAATGTTCCATGTGAACTTAAGGATGTGTGTTCTGCTGTGGTTGGATGAAGTAGACTACAAATGGTAATATATATAGTTGATTGATGGTTTTGTTGAGTTTAGCTACGTCCTTACAGATTTTCTGTCAACTGGATCAGTCCATTTCTGATGAAGGGATGTTGACGTCTTCAGTGTGATAGTAGATTCATCTCTTTGCAATTCTGTTATTTTTCCCTCATATAATTTTACACTCCATTATTAGGCATATATATAAGTTAAAGATATATCTTCTTGGAGAATTTATGCCTTTATCAATATGTAATGAATTTCTATATTCCTGATAACTTTGCTTGCTTTGAAGCTGGCTCTAAAATTAATATAACTACTCCTTCTTTTGATCAGTGTTAGCATTGTATATTTTCCTCCATCCATTAGTTTTAATCTGTATGTTTCTTTATATTTAAAGCTGGTTTCTGTAGACAAGGTGTATATGTAGTTGGGTCTTGTTTTTTGATTCATTCTGTAAGTCTATATCTTTTAATTGGTGCAGTTAGACTCCTGGGGTTCAGCATAATTTTTGACATAGTTGGGTTAATATCTACTATATTCCATACTGCTTTATATTTGCTGCCTTTGTTATTTGTTCCTCTTTTTCTCTTCCACTTTTTTACTGCCTTTTGTGTTTGCAGTATACATTTTTAGCTAATCCAAATCCACTTTCATATAGCACTGCACCACTTCACAGATAGTGTGAGCACCTTTCAATAATAAAATAATCCTTTTTATGTCTCTTGTATCATTGTCATACATTTCACTTATGCATAAGCATACATAAATGCATACACACATAAATTCAGTACATTGTTCCTATTTATTATTATTTGAACAGTTTGTTTTCTGTTACATCAGTTAAGAATAGGAAAAATAGGGGCACCTGGGTGGCACAGAGTCCAACGCAGGGCTGGAACTCACAGATCACGAGATCATGACCTGAGTCAGATGCTTAACCGACTGAGCCAACCAGGCGCCCCAAATTCTCTTGATTGTCCCTCATTTTTTTTTTTTATAGTTGGTTCTTTTGGAATTAGAGTCCATAGTCCACACATTGCATTTGACTGATAGGTTCAAAAGTCTCTTTTAATCTGTAGGTTTCTAATTTCTCTTTGTTTTTGTTTTACAAAGTATTTGTTGAAATAATATGGTTGCTTTTCCCCACTCTCAGGTTAGAGAGCATTCTGCCATCTCCAGTGTGATAAAGGATGCGAACTCTTCTCCCTCGTAGTCATGCATTCAATTTCTGTGTGCACTTGGGCTTATTTTGTTATTTTCTTTTCTGGTTTTTTTGTTTTTGTTTTGGTTTTGGTTTTTTGTATATTCACACACCAGTACCACTTCGTTTTAATGGTGGAGCCTTTCTAATATACCTAATATACAATCGGGCTAGTTCTCCATTTCTCTTACTTCTCAGGGTTTTTCTGGCAATTTCTGTTTGTTTTATCTTTTAAGTAAACTTTGAAACCAGTGTCCCTAGCTTTAGGAAAGATAGCTAATATTATTTGGGGGAAGCTTATATTAAATATATAGTTTAACTGAAGGACAACTGACATCTTTCTGACCTTAAGGCTTTTGTCTTCCTATCCAACAATACTTATGTCTTTCCTTTTGTTCAGATTTACTTTTCGATCCTAAAAGAGTGTTTTAAATATTTTCTACATATATAGGTTTTAGACATTTTATACTCCTAAGGTTTTATTGCATTTTAGGGGGTTGGGGGATTTCTTTGCTGTAATAAGTGTGTCTTCTTCCCAACTTTAAATTGATTTTTATTATATCATTGTATTTGGGAAATGAACACCTCAGAACCATTGTCATTCTTTCAGTTACCCTAGAGAAAGTAGTTACCAGTGGAGTATTTACTGCTTTTCATATATCTTAAAAATTAGTGTGAGAATGTAAGTTTTAATTTCATTTTACATGAAATGTAAGTTTTAATTTCATTTTACATAATACAGGCATTTGTTAAGGTAATATCTTAGAAAAAGAGATAGAAGGTTAAATTATTTGATGTTGAAAAAGAAGTCATACATAATTCTCATGGTTAAAATATGCAAAGTCTTTTATTCTATCTACTCTAAACCTCTGTCAGAATGTACCCAATAAGTCTGAGTTTCCTTAAGGAGTCTGATCAGTTTTCTTCGTTACTTATGTAAGAGACTGAGTGATAATCAATTTAAAAGATTGTATATTGTGATAAATGTGCTCCACATGTGTGTGCCCTTTGTACCATTTACCTGAGTACATACTTGAGGCTCCAGTGGCTTATCCCACCAGCTTTCATTTTTCACACTCGAAAGCAGTTTTTCAGAGTATTTATTTTTAAGTAAAATGCTCTTTGTCTTTCACAATTGCAGCTCTATTTCTGATTTATTTAGTAATACATTTCATCAAATTATAGGGTCTTAGCAACCTGTACTTTACGCCTTTTTCAGCAAGAATTTAATTAAAGGGAAATGGGAGAGAATGCCTCTAGGTATCCCCTGTGAAACCTCTCAACGCTGTTTCAGAAATTATTGGTGAGGAAGAGACGTGCTCAGAAAATAGCTGCTTTGCTGTTTTCTCCACCCACAGTGCTTAGACGGAAAGCTGAGGGCAGTGGCTTCATGAGTAGGCCTAAACTCTTTTGCTGTTTATTTTACTTCTGATAGCATGTTCTCCCTCAGCAACTAACAAAATTTATTTGGTTTGGAAAATTGTGTCTGCTACTCCATAGGGGACAGACAGTCCAGAAATGCTGGGTGGCCTTCAACTTGTCCAATTCCTATGGCTTCAGCTCAGCAAGTTCCCCAGGCAGTGGCGTAAGGGCTGGAGCCTTTCCATGGACACTTTCCCATGGACTGAGCATCCCAGCCACATGTTGACATGGGGAGACCGATTCAGCCCGTCAGTGCAGATTACCACCCCCACACCCAGCTCTTCTCCCCCTTGCCCCTTCAACAGTTCTCCACATGTGCTGTGTGGTCATTTAGAAATTGCATACTTTCTTTGACCAGTGGACCCTGCCCTGTGTTTAGACTTCCAACTATTTGTCTACCATAGTACACCAATGGAATTTCATCTCTTTTACCATTGGCCGAGTGTCTTTGGCCTTGGCTTCCAAATGCAATCATATTTTCAGAAATGGGCTGCCTGTGTTTTTTTAAACAGCAGATGATTGCCCCTTTCTGTGGTTTAGATAACCTAGAAGAAATTTTTAATTCTTGGTCTAAAAGTCAAACCTAACTTCTCAGGTCTATCCCTGGTATTACCATCATACCCCCTGCACGCGCAGGTTGCAAAAAACCTTTTTGGGAGGGTTGCTGAAATCCTTTCCTAAGTCTGTGGAGTATAAGTAATTAAGTATGACATGACCTCTCAGGTAAATCTAAATCCATTGCTTCATAAATAATTAGAAGTTTGATGACCGGATGGAGAGTTTTTTCCTACATACTAGAATGAATGAGTCGGTTGAACAAATGAAAGGAAGAATGGATGTAGGACTGACCAACCAATTGGCCTCATGGTGCAACTGTGAATGTTAAAGAGGGTGATCAAACAGTTTATAATCTAGACCAAAATCCTTTGGAGAGTTTAAAGGCATGGTGCCTTTTATAACTCTGGTGGGGTGACAGACATAAACCTATCCCAGACACACTGGGGTGTATTTAAGTGGATCTCATGCCTGTAATATGTTTAGCATGATGCCTGGTACCCAGAATAAATGCTCAGTAACTGTTTAAATGTTGCTATTATAATTATATCAGTTTTAATAACATTTTAATAGGTTTTCTCAAGCTTATATCTTTCCCTTCTAGTGGAAATATCACTGAGCTAAGGCCAAATGTAAGCTAAATTCCTGTTGCTAAACTATACAAAAAAGAAATAGATTTTATTCCCTATTAAAAAATTTTTAGGGGTGCCTGGATGGCTCAGTCAGTTAAGTGTCTGACTCTTCATTTCAGCTCAGGTCATGATCTCGAGGTTAGTGAGATTGAGCCCTGTGTCAGGCTCAGTGCTGTTAGTGTGGAGCCTGCTTGGGATTCCCAGTCTCTGTCTCTTTCTCTCTCTGCCCCTCCCCCACTCTCTCACTCAAAAAAAAAAAAAAAAAATGAACATTTAAAAAAACTTTTTAAAATCCTGTTGCTGAAAGAACTAATACTGCCTCCAAAAATACTTACCAAGAAAATGAAATAAATTACAAGAAAGACTGAGTTTTATCCAAGCTTCTAGTTCCTTGCTTTTTCAGCCTAGATCAGAAAACTTGGGCTTTCAGTGTTTTTGAATCATACAGGTGAATATATATGTAAATGAAGAAAGGCTAGTGCAATACTGCGGGAAGGAAGGTAGCAAAGAAGTATGGTAGTAACTAAAACTCTCATTTCTATTTATTTATTATTTGAGACTCCCTGAGAGTCTCCCCCCCCTCTTTTTTTAACATTAATAGGAGAACAAAATTAGTCATTGAAAAAATTTACTTTTCAAATAAAAACCTGCTGATACTGATTCATAATACACAGTCCAATATGTTTGGGTTTGGACATTTCCTTTGCTTGGTGTTGCTGGCTGTTTGATTTGAAAAGTAATCTCTTTGCACGTGTAAGTGTGATGATGGCACAGTCCTCAAATTTGGCGTGCTTCTTAGACCAAGTTTTCATGGGACTACACCTTTGCAAAAGAAGACTTTCTAGTGCCTTGGAATTAAGTAGTTATCCAGAAAAGCTGACCCCAAGTTTTATGAGCTTCTCAGGCAAACTACATGGCCCTGATCTCTTTTTGGTTTGGAAAGGTGAAAACTGCCTGCTTCTTCCTTCCTTTTGCCTCTCTGACATCCCCTACTGACAGGCACTGCCCTCATTAGGAAGTGTTCTTGCAAAGAATTGAATTCCACATTCTATTTTTATTACAGCTATTAAAAAACAGTTGGAGCCAAAATTATATAATAAGCACCTGAACTAATTTCTTTATTATACTGACTCTTTGGAAAATATGGGGCAGACAACAGCCTCAGTATTTAGGAGAAACAAAGTACTGTTTTCTAAATGCCAAGAACCCGTCTCTCCAGAAGACTCTAATGGCAGGAGATGTTGGACACAGCAGACTGCCCTGTCAGGCTTCTCTGCTTTGTGTCAAAAATTGTTACTAAGAGGGGTTACTCAGTCGGTTAAGCCTCCGACTTTGGCTCAGATCATGATCTCACCTTCGTGGGTTTGAGCCCCGCATCGGGCTCTGTGCTGACAGCTCAGAGCCTGGAGCCTGCTTCCGAGTCCCTGTCACCCTCTCTTTCTGCCCCTCCCCCTCTCATGCTCTGTCTCTGTATCAAAAATAAATAAAACATTTAAAAAATTGTTACTAAGACTCTGATGTTCTATGTGAAAGCACTGACTGTGAGCCTCTTCCTCATCTTTTAAATGAGAAAATTATAATGTACTACACATAAGTCCCAAACACCTAATCTCATTTACCTAAAACATAGCTATAATGCAGAAAACTTCCCATGATTATTAGCTAGAAATCTGAGAGAGCCAAGTTTTTAGCTTACCCTGCTTTTCTTTTTTTTTAATTTTTAAAAATTTTTTTTAATTTATTTTTGAGAGACAGAGACAGTATGAGCAGGGGAGGGTCAGAAAGAGAGGGAGATACAGAATCTGAAGCAGGCTCCAGGCTCTGAGCTAGGTGTTTGCACAGAGCCCAACACGGGGCTTGAACCCATAAACCGTGAGATCATGACCTGAGCCAAAGCCACTGAGCCACCCAGGCGCCCCTACCCTGTTTTCCTTGAATCCATTATTTTGATCAGTATCCAGGCTAGGTAGATGGATTAAGCAGAGTAGGAAAAGGACAGTCTTAATGTTTCTATGACTAACACTTGTTCAACAGAATGAAATTTTTCAGTGTCCCTTAAAACATTTTTATCTTTTGTTACTTTATTGGCTTTTTAAATTTCTACAGAAATGTATATTCACTTTATCTAGTCAACAATACAGTACTGATGTATATGCAGAAATTTTTATTATCCCCTCATTATCACCCTCTAGTACTTCTGATAACCATACCTTATAGTCTTATAGACATAGAAATCTGCGTAAGACAGTTTTTCTCTTTTTTTAAGTAGTTTAATAAACAAAAAACAAAAACAGCATCACACCCTACACGTGATTCTGGAGCCTGTTTTTTAACCAATATATCTTGGATAGCCTTCATGTGATATAGATCCAGCTCATTTTTGTAAAATAGGAACATGAATGGATCTTAATTTATTCAGCTGCTTGTCAATGGATACATTCAAATTGTTTTAATTTTTGTTTTTATAGTACTGCTGCAGTGAATATCCTCCCACCGATGCTTTTATTTCTGCCAGGCAGGGTCAGAAAAGTATGGGTATGAAGGCCAGGAAGATTTCTGTTTTACAGTTTATCAGGTGGTATGATATAACCGAAGCAACAAAGCCATTCCCTCTTTCACCTCTGAGAACACATGTCGCTTAAACCTACCTCAGCACTGGATGTTGTCATTTCTTGAAACTTTACTCATGTGTGAGGAAGAAAATGATAACTATGTTAAGTTACCTTTCTTTACTATTAATAAGGTTGAAATCTGCATATTTTATTCGCCTTTTGCATTTCTTCTTTGGTAATTTGCCTTTCCTCCCTGGTTTTATTGAGATATAATTGACATATAATGTAATTTGCCTTTTTTATTTCAAAACCAACCTGGTACACTTTTAGAACATTTTATATATTCTGAATGTGTTGGTCTAGTCAAATTCTGTTATGCAAGTATATTAAGATCGTATTGCTTTGGTGATTTCTCCACCCAGTAATGATTATAAAAAGTTACGTTTCAGGGGTACCTTGGTGGCTCAGTCAGTTAAGTGTCTGGCTTCAGCTCAGGTCATGATTTCATAGTTCATGGGTTCAAGCCCCGCATCGGGCTCTGTGCTGACAGCTCAGAGCCTGGAGCCTGCTTCAGATCTGTATCTCCCTCTGTCTCTGACCCTCCCCTGCTCGCGCTATCTCTCACTGTCTCTCACAAATTAAAAAACAAAGTTATGTTTCTGGTGTTTTGGGGAGCAAAAGAGATTGTTTTGTTCAAATATTAAACCTGGGTCATAAATTTAATCATTCACAGCAAATAATAGTGTGTACTCTGAATCAGGGGTAATAAAAGATAATTGTTAACATACACATTTTTTAAGTTGTGAGAATAGAATGAAAGTATTATGTATTTACTGACTTGAATGTGTAATTTTGAGGATCTTATATAAATTTTTAACTCATATCTTTTATTTCAGATATTTGATGGAACTACCATTTTACACTAGCTTCCTTGTTATATTTGTTCATGTTTACCTAGTGCTCATTCCCAACAGCTCGTACCTCTGTGCTGTCAGGCATCCCTCAGCTTTTCTAATGATGTACATAATTATTTCATGTGGATCCTGAGAAAAGATAACATGTGGTGAATGCAACTCAAAAGACATCCCTGCTGTTTGGGAAGGGAGGACCCATGGAGCAGCCATGTTCCCCTGCACCTCAGAGTTTCCTGCCTCTTGGGGGCTTTCTGACTCCACCGCGCAGGCTACAATACCCTTCTCCCCTGCCCAGTAGTGTTCTACTCTAGAAAGCTGGATGGAAAGCCCTCCTGAGTGTCTACTAATGTGACTAAAACTGGCAGACAGCCTAGAGTTTGAAAAGACTTCCCGAAATACTGAAGGGAGTGAGCACAGGGTCCAGGCATCTGGGCATCTGGCTTGATGGGAAGTCCATCTGCTCACTCCCCTGGGCCCAGGCCCCTCTTCCAAGCAGCACCTCCACTCTCCAGTCTGCAGAGTGGAGAGGCTTGTGGATAATCAATCTTAGGTGGTCAACCAGCTCCAGCATCAGACCTCCTGGGTTCGAATCGTAGCTGTGACTCCTTGTTCTCTCTAACCTCAGTTGCCTTGTCTGTAAAATATGGATAATAATGTACCTGTTTTCTAGGATTAAAATACAAGTAAAATGGTTAGCATGGTTTCAGGCAAGCACTTAATAAATGGCTTTTGAGCCTTTCCTTCTCCTCTGGATCTGGCTTACCAGTCAGCTCTGCTGTCTTGCACACTACACCCCCATGTGGCCTCCTGGTGTTGGCTTCTGTCACAGCTGTCCCTCTGAAGACCTGTCACCAGTAATGGCTGCATTTCCATCCTCTCTCATTGACTGCTCTTGGCTTCTGTCAAAACCATGTCCCTGGGGAGGACACAAAGGGCCTGTTGAGTGCAGTGTGTCTCGTTCCCTCTCCATGTCCTGAGTCTCAGCAGTGCTGGTCAGAGCCAGACCTTCTCTTCCTGGGTGACATTGTTCTCTGCTTGTGTATCTCCTACCTCCTCCATCTGCAACTCCTCTTCATCATCTACCTGTTGTCACTGCTCAGGGCACAGACCTGGGCTCTCTTCTCCCTCCATGGAGACCTGTCTCCCTTGGCATTCTCTCTTGTGTCACTCCATGCTGGTTGACGGTACAGTTCCTTAATATATATCTTCATCCCAAACATCTCCCCAGAACTTTGAACTTGGATAATCAAGGACCTACTTTATCCCTCTTTTTGGGCGCTCCTCAGATATTGTAAATTTGTACACTCCATTAAAAAATAAATTTAAGGGGTGCCTGGGTGGCTCAGTTGGGTAAGTGTCTGACTTAGGCTCAGGTCATGATCTCACGGTTTCTGAGTTGGAGACCACGTTGGGCTCTGTGCTGACAGCTCGGAACCTGGAGCCTGTCTTCAAATTCTGTGCCTCCCTCTCTCTGACCTTCCCCTGCTCACATGGTCTCTCTCTCTCTCTCTCAAAAATAAATAAAACATTTAAAAATTTTGTTTTAAAAAGAAAAGAAAAAAAATTTTTTTAACAGGGCACCTGGGTGGCAGTTAGGCATCCAACTTCAGCTCAGGTCATGATCTCCCAGTTGGCGAGTTTGAGCCCCATGACAGGTTCTGTGCTGACAAGTTGGAGCCTGGAGCCTGCTTCAGATTCTGTCTCTCTCTGTCTCTGTCTCTCTCTCTCTGTCTCTCTCTCTCTCTCTCTCTGTCTCTTTCTCTCTCTCTCTCTCTCTCTGTCCCTCCCCTGCTCGCACTCTGTCTCTCTCCCTCTCAGAAATAAACATTGAAAAAAATTAAATTCGTATACCCCAAACTGAGCTCTTAATAGACCTTTCACAAATCTTCTCTTTCCTTCTTTCCATTGGAATAAATGATAGGTCCATCCAGCTTGTTTCTCAAGAAACCTTGGACAACGTTGATTCCTACCTCACTTCCACCACTTCTCATGACATTCATTGCCAGTTCCTCTGATGTTACTACTAAAGTACGTTTCAGATACTCTTCACTTCTCCGCTGCCGCCTGGGTCGTGCCAGCTGCCAGCTCCCCCTCGGCTCCCACACCCATTCTAGCCCCCCCTCCAGTCTCTGTGCTGCAGCTGGAGTGCTCTTTGACTGAACCGCATCCTGGCACTCCTCTGTGTAGTCTTCAGGCCAGAATAACCGCTGACTAGAATCCCAGAGCCTTACTTCCTACAGTACCGCCTTATCCCAGGCTACCTCACCTTTGCACTCTGGAGCTTCTCTGTTCTGACCTTGCTCTTCCCTGTCTCAGAACCATCCCAGCTGGAATGCCCTTCCGGCTACTCCTCTTCACCCAGCTAATCTCAGCTCAGCTGGAGAGGTGGTCCTTGACTACCCAATCTAAATTGAGAATCTTCTCTTACTCTCTGTACCCTCAGCCTGTCCTTTTCGTCAATTGCCTTTTTCTCAGAGTTGGTGTGTGTATGTGATGTGTACCTCCCACCAGGCTCCCAAGTGCTAGGGGTACAGACCAGGGCTGTTTTGTTCCCGGTTTTCTGGCCTGTACCTGGCACGCAGGAACTGCTCCGTCGTCCTTGAATGAATGACCACCAGCTCCTTGCCATTGAGTATAATCGGGGAGGTGGCATGGGAACTGCAGCCTAGAGCACCGGTGGCACCCACAGTGTGGCCCCCATATGTGCCAGGCGATGCAGGGGGCACCATGGCAGTTGTTCTTTGCCAGGTGTGGGGAGATGGGGGAAAGGGGTCCAGCAGGACTTCCCAGAAGAGTTGAAGCTTGGGGTGAGAATGTGAGATAAAAAGGGAGTGAGGGGGGCCTCCCTCCCGTCCTTTATCCTGCCCTCTGTCTGCTTCTGTGAGAGTCCTTCCAGCTCTTCAGCTTTGTCTAGCCTTGCCCCAGAGTTAATCCAGGACAGAGGTCTGCAGGAGGTGTGCTGAGGGAGAGAGAAGAAAAAAGAGAAATCATGAGAAACTGTACCGTGACTCGCCTATTCATTTCCTGCCCCTGCACCCATTCCCTGGGCTTCAGGCCAGCTCCTGCAGAGAAATGGCCCAGAAGCCACGGCGAAGGGAAGGCCCTGAGGGGGTTTTGGGGTAATAGGGAGCCTCTGTGCCCTCAGCTTTTGTTTTTCTTACTCAAGGCAGTAAACATCTTTGACAGGACCTAGAAATTTCTCTGTTGTCTGTGGTGCTACAGGTGAAGAGGCAGGAGGCCTTGCTTGGGAAAGCAGGGCTGAAAGAAGAAAGTCTCAGCAGGCCCAGTGCTCACGGTGGAGATGGCCACTCGTGGCTCAGAGCTAGGTGTCCCCTCACTCCACCTCCCAAGAGGTAGAGCCTCTGATCACTGACCTGGCCCAGGAGGAACCTCCACATACTGTCTCCTGTGGAAATGCAGCTCCACAAGATGTTTGGGGCCCAGAGTATCACGGTAGGGATCAACTCTATATCTACCAGGTCATAACCACCATATGTGAAATTGTTACTAAAGGGAAATATTTTTTTTTACGTGCAAGCAACAGATTTGTAAATATAGTTACTGAACACGTACTAGATGTCAAGCACTGTGCTAATCTCTATACATGTATAATTCCTGCATTTGATCCTTCCAAGAACACTATGAGGAGATAGGCCCATTTTGCAGATGAGTAAACTGAGATTTGGAGGTAAAATAATTTTCCCGAAAGCCATCCAGTTAGTCGGGGGTAGCCCTGGGACTCAAACCCAGGTCTGATTACATACTTTAATAAGTCTTTATGATGTACTTTCAAACATAGCTTTTTTTAAAATTTACATCCAAGTTAATTAGCATATAGTGCAATAATGATTTCAGGAGTAGAATCCAGTGATTGATCCTTTATGTGTAACACCCAGTGCCCATCCCAACAAACGTCTTCCAAACATAATGGTTTCTTAAATTAGGGATTGTATACCTCAAGGCCTTTTTCCATCTTATTTTTTATTACTGTTTCTTCCATCACTGATATTTGTCCTTTTTGAAAGCATTTTTTTCTTTGAGCATTTCTCTAATTTCTTGAGTTGAATTGGAAGCAAATTCACATTATTTTGCAAATGGACACTTGGTGAATATTCACGGATACTATAAATATTAACTGCTGCTGACCATGATGAAAAGATTTACAAAAGATTGTGACTGCATTTTGATCTCTCTCAGTCTTATTTTCTCAGTAACCCATTTCTCTTTAAAATTTTGCTCTTTTGCTGAAAGGAAGAAGATTTCTCTCCCCACATCAGCTGTCATCTGCCTCTGGCTTCGGCACCTTCCAAGCCTTGAAGAAGCAACACTGCATCTTTTTGAAAAGCTAATCTCCAGTGAGAGAAATTTCCTGAGAAGGATTGAATGCTTCTTGAAAGATTCATTGCTGGTACGTGCTGGGCTTTGATGAGGAGAAAAGTCCTTAAAGAAGATGCTGGGTATCATCTCTTTTTCTCAAAACAAGGGGAAATGTAAACAAGAGAGCAATTGGCACCTTTTAAAATAATGTATCTGTATTTAGTTGTAGAAATACCAATGGTCAGGACTTTTCTGCGTACTTGGAGCATATATTGAAAACAGGGCTCTGGGATTTACTTGACTGGTGTACCTTCTATTGCATATTCACAAGAACTGGTATCAGGGCACACTGTTTTAAAACAGTATTTCTTATTTCCATATGAAAAGCTAAAAAAATTGTTTAATGTTTTTAAAAAAAAGTTTTAAAAAATCAAGATCTTACAAATGAGAGGAGGAATAAAACCCTAGAAGAAAGGTTAAAGCAACAAAAGAAGTAAGAATTCTGTAGATTTTCTTGTGTTGTAAGCCTTCCTTGGCCCCTTCCCCCATGTGGTGGCTCGCCTGTCCCCCCTTGTACTTGGGACTTCTGCTGCCTGGGAACTTGGAGGCTCACTGGGCCAAAGGGAATGGCCTCATTGCCAAATCCAGTGTCAGGCGGCAGGGCTCACAGGCAGCCCCCAGAACCTGAGGGGGCCGGGCTGTTTTCCTTTTGTAGGAGGCAACTCTGTGGAATTTATGTGCATTTTTGTAAGAGCAGGAATAAAGACGAATGCGCCCTGAAAAAACAAGTCAAAAACTACGGGAGGTGCCGTGCTCCCTGGGCATCTGTTTTACTAGAACCCCAGTGGTTTCTAACATGCTTTCTCATTAGCCTTCGTAACCTGAGGGAGATAGGACCCAGAGATTTCCTTCGTACTGTACAGATGGAGGACGTTAGTCCAGAGATGGTGAGGTCAGATCTTCCCTGGGGGCCAGGCCTGGGCCAGAGAGCGTGTCCACCTCCCCACTTGAGCTGAGGCTTGGGAGGCGGGGAGCTCTGAGGTTGGCCCGCCTCCCAGACACCTTCTGTTTTTTACAATTCAGTTGGAACTTCCTGCTGCTTAAGGGAATCCTAATCGAACCAGGTGCCTTCTTCCTGTATTCCTTGTAGGTACCCCCCAGCCCTCGGATGTCAGTGTCCAGGCTTCTCTCTTATTCCACAGGCTCCTCTCTGCCTTCACGTTCTGGGGCCTCCCAGGTGACTGTGGATGGTGCTGTAGTCATCAGTGGCCATGGGCCTTTAAGTGGCACAAATTGAACCCAACTGATTTGGAAGTTGACAGTGTTTGACAGGAGAAAAAAAAAAAAAAGGAGGGAAGGAAGATCGGGACAAAAGACTGAGAGCAGCAGAGGTTTTTTTGTTTTTAGGAAAAATACTGCTTGACCTCACCATTCAAAAGAGTTGCATAGTAAGGTGAGAAATGAGAATGCACCTTACATAATAATTATAGTAAAATTCAAAATGAATAAAGGCATTTGTTTATACAGCCCATTTCAAACATTACTTTTATTATCAGGTAAATCTCTATTATTTTTAACATAAATGTGCATGGTATAATTTAGTTTTCTCTAGTCCTTTTTTTGCAGCAAAATACAGTACCTGAGTTATTTCCTTGCTATCATGGTCCTTATTAAATTTTTTTCAGGTCCTCTCCCCGTAGAGAAATTCCAGTTCTATTGACTTTTCTGAGTTGGTTTGATTCTGCGGCTTTTCATTGGTCCTGTGGTTCTTCTCTGAACCTCCTCCATGTCCTTTTTACCTGGGGCTCACGGGCTTGAGAGCCAGGAAGCAGGCACCCCCCCTTATAGTTTGATCTCCCCTAGGCAGACAGCTTCGAAGACTCTTGATCTACAAAAGTATTTATCAGGATCATGTGTGTAGGGATTCAGAGCTTCCATTATGGTCAAAGGAGGATTCCAGAGGGTGTTATTTGGTTTAATTTATTGTGGCATTGGCAGGATGTGACCTCTCTGTGCCTTATGGTTCAAGGAGGTAATTACAGTGCAGAGTTGCAAGTCCCTGGTTGGCGTGGGCTGTTCTCCTCAGGCATCCTGGGGCTGCAGTGCCAGAAAACCAGGCAGGCTGGAAGAGGGCTGTGACGTGACTGAGTGATTAGAAGAGTAACCTGAAGAACCTGCTTCCTAATTGCATCATCTGATTCGTTTATCACAGCACGGTATCTCAGGGCAGTGACAAGGTCGTGCAGAAGTATCAGGGAGATCTCCGAGACTCCACTAGCAGGGGCCTGCTGTGTTTGCCTCCAGAAGAAACTCGATGCCTATTACATTAGATTTGGATTCTGAGAGTAATTAAAGTGTGATGGTCTACGTAACTTGTATTTTATATGGAGCACTGTTAATTATGTTTCCATCTCTTGGGACTGTCCCGAAATAGCCCTGGAAATTCTATAGTTACAAGATGCTGCAAAAACAAAAGATAAAAGTGGTATGGGTTGAACAAAAGGAAATGATCTCCCCAAATGTTCTTTGGCCTCTCGGTGACTTGAAAGTTTGGAATTTTCTTTTCTCCCTCTTCTTTTTTTTTGGTACTCCGTTTTTTTACTATTTTAAGTTTTTATTAAAAAATTTTTTTAAATGTTTATTTCTGAGAGAGAGAGAGAGAGAGAGCAAGTGAGCACGAGTGAGGGAGGGGCAGAGACAGAGGGAGACACAGAACCCAAAGCAGGCTCCAGTCCCATAGCTGTCAGCCCAGAACCCGACCTGGGGCTCGAACCCACGAACTGCAAAATCACCACCTGAGCCAAAGCTGGACACTTAACCGACTCAGCCCCCCAGCTGCCCCTTAAGTTTCTATTTTAATTCTAGGTAGTTAATAGACACTCTTATATTAGTTCCACGTGTGCAGACTTCCGTACATCACCGTGTGCTTACCGCAAGTGCATTCCTTAAACCCCATCACCTGTTTAACTCATTTCCCCATCAACTTCCCCTCTGGTAATCATCTGTTTGTTCTCTAGAGTTAAGCGTCTTTTTTTTTTTTAATTTTTTTCTCCTCTCATTTTGCTTGTTTGGTTTCTCAAATCCACGTATGAGTGAAATCATAGTTAATTTGTCTTTCTCTGACATTATACATTAAGCATTATACTTTCTGGCTCCATCCATGCCATTGCAAATGGCAAGATTTCGTTCTTTTTTATGGCTGAATAATATTCCACTGTGTGTGTAGATGTAGATGTAGACGTAGGTATAGATATAGATTGAACTGGTGTTTTTATATTCTTTGGGTAAATACCCAATAGTGTGATTGCTGGATCATAAGGTAGTTCTATTTTTAACTTTTTGAGGAATCTCTTTACTGTTTTCCACAGTGGCTACACCAGTTTGCATTCCCCCCCAACAGTGTTGAAGGTTTCCTTTTCCCGCCACATCCTTGTCAACACCTGTTGTTTTCTTATGTTGTTGAGTTTAGCCATTCTGACAGGTGTGAGGTGTTATCTCATTGTACTTTTGATTTGCATTTCTCTGATTAGTACCTTTTCATGTGTCTGTTGGCCATCCATATGCTCTTTTTAGAGAAATGTCAGTTCATGTCTTCTGCCATTTTTAATTGGATTATTTACTTTTATAACTTCTTTATAAATTTTGGATACTAACTCTTTATCAGTTATGTCATTTGCAAATATCTTCTCTCTTTCCATAGGCTGCCTCTTAGTTTTTATTGTTTCCTTTGCTGTGCATAAGTTTTTTATTTTGATCTAGTCCCAATAGTTTACTTTTACTTTTATTTATCTTGCTTCTGGAGACAAATCTAGAAAGAAGTTGCATATCTAGAAGTTGCCACAGTGTCAAAGAAGTTACTGCCTGTACTCTTTTCTAGAATTTTTATGGTCTCAGGTTTCATGTTTAATTCTTTAATCCATTTTGAATTTATTTTTGTGTATGGTATAGGAAAGTGGTCCAGTTTCATTCTTCTGCATGTTGCTGTTCAATGTTCCCAGCACCATTTGGAGAAGACTGTCTTATTCCCATTGGTTTTATTCTTTACTCTTTTGTCAAAGATTAATTGACCATATATTGTGGTTTATTTCTGAATTTTCTGTTCTTTTCCATTGACTTATGTCTATTTTTGTGCCAGTACCACATTGTTTTGATCACTACAGCTTTGTCATATAATGTGAAGTCTAGAATTGTGATGCCTCCAGCTTTGCTTTGCTTTTGCAAGATTGCTTTGACTATTCAGGGTCCTATGTGGTTCCATACACATTTTAGAATTGTTTATTCTAGTCCTGTGAAAAATGCTGTTGGCATTTTGATAGGGATTGCATTAAATGTGTATATTGGAAGACCTGGTATTTTCCATTAACACAGGGACCAATCTAATATTACCTAAATTCTAACTGCATGTTTATCTTTTTGACTTCCAAAATAAAAAGTTTTCAAAATCTGCTTACTTTTGAGACTCACTCTTTGGCTTCCAAGGGCTGGGCTGGCCCCAAGTTCATGGCCACCCACTGCATCTGGTGGCTCCTAAATAAATTGCAGTATTAACCTCAGTTTGTCATTTACAGTGCAGACTGACACTTTTCAAAGCAGATGGTCTTGTGTTTTTCTTGACAGAACACATACTTACGACCATAATCTATAGCTTCAGACCTACCTTAAAAACTAATGTCTCCAAAAGCAGTAAAAGCCACTTGCTAATTATACAAGGGTTTTTTTTTGACACTGGTTTCCCAAGGCCAACCCGAATCAGAGGGATGTTATGTTTTCCACTTACAATTCTGTCTGTGGAGCCCAGAAAGCTATTGTTTATATTCCACATTTGAATGAAAAGTGCTTGCTGGGTGGCACCGTGGCGCTGTGCTTGGCTGCCCTGCTGCATGCCAGGACCCGGACGTACCCTGGTTCCCATGCCCTTTCATTCTGCTCCTTCATTGGCCGACCCCACATGCTGCCTGCCCCTCCACCAGAGTCCAGAGGAGGTGGTCCCTCGTCTTCATAGACAGATTAGCCCACAAGAGAGAGGGAGGAGGAGAAAGGTGACTGGGTTCATTTGTTTTTGTTTTTCAGATTTTAAATATGAAAATACTGCTTGTATTCTCTCTTACTCAAAAGTCTTCATAACTCAGTTAAAATCACTCTTTATCTTGTCAAGTATACCTCAATAAAGCTGGAGGGAAAATTAGTTCTTAATCTAATAAGAACTTAAGAATAAAAAACATGAAGATATCTCAGTGCCCTCATTAACTTCCCTGGTGTGAGAGAGTATGTTCTTGTCTTCATCCTCCAAAGAGCAACTTTAGCCACTTCAAAAAGAAAAACTTCCTTTACACAAAATTCTAAGCACAGTTCCCCTTTAATAAAACATTATTCTAAAGAATTAATTCCACATCCCAGATGATGTCAGTTTTCTGTACTTAAATAACTTCTTACCAATGTTCTAGGGTTTTCTTTTCCATATTTTTCATTAGTAATCTTTTACACATTTCTTTTTTGAATTCTTTAATGTGGTGCATTACTTTAGCAGTGATCGAACTGCAAAGTGTGGTGGTGGCTTATGTTTGTAACAGAAAGGTAAAGAGCCTGCATCTCAGACAGTAGTTGCACTTCCCATTATTGACCTCTAGGGGGCACCAGACTCCCGTTTTCCCCCCCCCTCCCCCGCCATCCCTCGCCCCCTCCCCCGCCCCAGCATTGTCTTTGCAAAGAAGGAGGCCCAGATAGCAAGTGCTCCTTTCACTGTTGGGGGATTCAGGACTTTGGAATGGATCAGTCAAATGAAGGGAGAGAGAAAAAACAAAGAACAAAGCGCAGTGTTTGACCTGGGGTTTCAGTGCCACTTAGTCACTGAGCCAAGAAGTAGCAGGGGGTTGAGGGGCTATCTTCCTGCTCAAGCTGCACAAGCTAAGTGTATAGAGGCTGCTGGGCGAGGCTAGAAAAAGCTTCAGGTTTTAAGGATCATGTTCAACATCCAGAGCTGGCATCCCTTTGTCTTAACGCTCTTGGAGAGCATGGGTAAATTAAAATACAGAAGTAAGTTTGGTACTTAAGTTGTTGCTTTTCTTTAATCTCAGAAATGATACATTTATCACTAATTAAACAATTACATTATGGAATATGGGGGAGGGGGGATTGCTTGTAGTATAAACAACATCTGGTAAAGATTAAAAAGAAAGAATAATTTTTCCAAGCTCAAATTTGTTGAAAGAAACTTGAGTGTTTTGAAACAGAATAGGTCCTGAAATGTAAAAGGGATATTTACAATCTTGTTTTTAACATTTTGGAAGTAGAAAAGAAGAAAATGGCATAATAAAGCGTACATATTTATAAAGGTGCCCTATTTTATGTAATAGATATGAAGATTTTATATAATTAGATATTTTAAAAACCAAATTGTTTTTGAACTCAATAAAGGAGCCTACTTTGGAAATGAATCTTAGGAAGAATCCCCTTTTTAAAAGAGCAAAGTTGGATATAGTCACCCTTTTATCACATACATACATTCACACAAGGACCCGCCGTCAGGGTTTGGAAGCCCGGGCCTGCACTGCTGGGCCGCCCCGAGGGGAGGTCTTATCAGCCACTTCTTTTTAAAAAGCATGACCACTCCTGAGTAAGGATGAACTATATTGCAGTAGACCATGAAGGACAACTGTTCCAGGCTTCCTGGACTTCATTTTACCTCTCACCTGCCACTTCCCACTTTATCTTTTAGATAAAAATATCTATGAAGGATGATAAATGAAAAAGTCTTGAATTTTTCTGTTTCCTCACTGCCCTTTTTTTTTTTTATAAGGCATTCACTTTTGTCTGTGAATAACCTCAAATCATAGCTAATTTCCCTTCCTGGTTTATATTCTCTCTCTTCCTCCCCTCCTCCCCGTACTGTATTTCACACACACACGGAATCAGAACATGATAGAAAAGTGGAAAGATTTCTTCCATGAGAATTATGTACTTCCATGTTCTCAGGCCTCTTTTAAGTGACAAGTGGCTTATAATAATCCTTGATGAGTTGGGATGAAAATGACAGATTAGACGTCAAGGACAGAGTGAGCACGGCTATTATTTGTACAGTGGGCCTCTCCCCCACCCCCACCCCCCCGACGAGGGGTGGCGTGCCTAGAGCACACCGTCACTGTGCATTTCTTCTGTGTTGACTTTGTCTTCCCTCGTTTTGTTGAGGGATGGGAATGGGCTGTCTTAGGCAGAGAGGAGATACACAATGCATTTCCAGGTCGCATGGGAGATGAAAAGGGGATGCTCACCCAGCAGAAGCATATCTGGTCCATAGGAAGAGGAAGTCAGAGTCTGGAGACCTCCATCATCATCTTCTGTTAGTCCTCTGACATTCAACGAAAGGACTGGGGGTGGTGTGAGGGGAAGGGAAAAGGGCTAAACATGAGTTATTGATGGCCTCTTGGTGATATAGTTCCTAGACTTGAAATAATCTGTACATGGAAATCATTAGGCCAGATGGAGAAGAGCAATCAGAGCTTGGGAAGGAACAGAGTTTGGTAGGATGGAGAAAAACAGACAAACAGATGGAACCCAAGAAAGTTTCTTTCCCTCATTTTTACAGGGAAGATAATCCACTGCGTGTAGGGCTTCAGAGCTAGGATTCAAGGCTAGGTTACAGAGTGGCCTGTGGTGTGTTTATTGTAGGGTCCCATTCTACAAATAAGATAGGACACAGAGGGGTTAAATGTTTGCCTCTTCCTTCACCAAGGATGCTTTAAAGATTCAGAGGGGAAATTTATGGCTTCCAAAGAAGCATAAATTAAGACTTTAATTCTATTTGGAGAATTCTCTTGATAAGAAAAGCAGCTTAAGTTTGCTTTTGTGATTTGATGTCACTGGGACACATGCCTGGCCTGTGAGCACTCCAGACTTCATGAGGAGACTCACTGACCCTGAAATTATGTGCTCGGGAAGTGTAAAGAGTCCCGTTTTAAAAACCATCCACAAGGGCTGAGGATGAGAAAGAGCTGTTCACGGCTCTGGAGTAGCAAGGAAGACTGCTTTTTAAATCAAAATCTCTGCCACTGCTGTTTTCAGCAAGGCTACCCTGCCTCCTGGCATCTTACCTGTTGTAAAAGCTAAAATGGGTTGTACAAGCAGGTTGAGAGCAGCCAAAAGTCCAGTATCTCAGCAGAGAGTCCACTGGCATGGACAGAGCAAGCAGTTCCACACATTCTGGAGACATTTAAAACATTAGATTCAGAGGTTTTGGTAAAAAAAAAAAAAAAACACTGCATAAAATAGAAGTGTGTCCAAACTCTAGCCTTCTAAAAAACTGAGTTAGAATGTCCTTGCTTCTCCCCCTAGATTTTCACAGTAGCCCTGTTCTACACAGTGGATCATCCTCTCGTTTGCCATTTAGAAATCTGCGATCAGTGTTGAATGATTTTCTCCTAGCATCAATTTTATTGAATGGTTTTAGATTCATTAGCCCATTCTCAAAAGGAATGGTTCTGTTTTACCATTTCTAGTTTTGGTTTTCTATCAGTGCATTTTCAGGCTCTGTGTGTCTGTCTGCCTGTAGGCAATTGACAGCGTTGTTTGGTCTTAAGCACTTAAGAGGCATATTGTCCATCTATGAAAGTTTGAAAAAAAATTTGGCAAAATTGATGAATCACTTTAAGACATACAGTGTGCTGGGGGTGCCTGGGTGGCTCAGTCAGTTAAGCGTCCAACCTTGGCTCAGGTCATGATCTCATGTTTCGTGAGTTTGAGCCCCATATCAGGCTCTGTGCATGTAGCCTGCTTTAGATTCTGTGTCTCCCTCTCTCTCTTTGCTCGCACTCTGTCTCTCTGTCACTCTTAAAAGTAAACATTTTTTTAAAAAAGACATACAGTGTGCTTTTCCCTTCTTGTTTGATTTTTCCATTATGAATATATAGAAACTTCTATAATATTTTCTGGGCATTTATCCAGTGACCTCTTCATAACTGTTATTATTTACTGTGGGCCTGAGACACCGGGAGATTAACAGACTTGCCTGAGATCAAAGCCAAGAAATAGCTTGCCTCTCTTCTGTTGAACCATGGTCCTTATAGATTATTTCTTGAGTACATAATGAATTTACCAATGAGAATTTTATTTGGTCTCTTTTAGATAAAAATGCACATCAATGAAGGATAAGGGAGCATGGATTATTCTATGTAGAGAGTAGGGATTTGTAACTTGCAGAGCACAAATCCCTCTCTTCCAGTAATTAAAAGGAAGTTATCCCACCATTTTACAAGTGGCGGTGCTCTTGCCTGGAACTCTCGGAGGCAGTCTGTAGTGACGGTGTGTGAACACTAGGTGGCACACACTCAATATCACAACTCAAAACGCCCAGTGCAAACTGGAGACTGGAAAAGACAATCCGTGGAGATCAGCGCCTTTCTTTATTCAGAGTGGTCTGGAAAACTTGAGAGGCAAAGCATATCCTTTCTTCTCTTCTTATGAGAGGGCTTTGTAAAAATGTTTGCCAAAGCTGGTCAAAGACCTTCCTTAATCCATTCACATTCGGATGCTACTGTAAACTATGTGTTTCACGAATGGCATTTTTCATCTGGCTAATTCTCATGCCTTGAGCTCTGGCTGAAAAGATAGAGTACCTGAGTCAGGCCCATTTAAAGCCTTACCTAAGCTACAGTGGGTCAACTTCTGCAGATTTGAAGCATCAGAACCATCACAAAAATATTCGTAGAATAAATTAGATCACTTTCCTTATTCAAGATGCTGGTATCTATATTTTGTCCTCATTAACCCTTTTTCCATTGTAATTAATATAAGCTGCTAAATTCGTTTTCAAAAACGTTTTTATTGTTTATTTTTGATAGAGAGCAAGAGCGAGAGAGAGAGAGAGTGCGCGTGCATGCAGGAGAGGCAGAGAGAGAGGGAGACACAGAATCTGAAGCAGGCTCCAGGCTCTGAGCTGTCAGTGCAGAGCCCAGCATGGGGCTTGAACTCATGAACCATGAGATCATGACCTGAGCCAAAGTTGGACACTCAATGGACCGAGTCACCCAGGCACCCCGCTAAATTCATATATAGTCCAGGATGGTGGCAATCATTGCTTCCCTTACTAATAATTCTAAATTACTCTGTACTCACTGCTCAGTAAGGAGGAATGAAAAGATAGCAGGCCCCGACCGGACCTTGAGACACTTCTAGGCCATGGAAGTGGTAGGATGCCTGGGTACTTTGTGTAAAACTAGCAACGCACACAGGCTCTGCCTCCACTATAGCATGCTGGTGAAAGGTAGTTTTAAATTTCCCATGGTACTTATTGATCTTTTTCTGAGTCATATGGGCTTATTGTAGAAAATGTGGAATGTACAGGAGTGTAACGAGGAACTAGAACTCGCCTGTGATCCCTTTGCCTTGAGAGAACCCGTTTGCTCCATGTACTGTTTTGGTTTTCTATCCCAAAGAACTGCGCACATTTTCTAGACACCAGCAGTTCTAGACAACTCATCTCCCTGATAACCAGTTGTTATGTTACCAGTGAAATGCTTCTGATATTTTATTTTTGGTCTCTTTTCACAGCCTGAAGCAGCCTGCCACCCTGCCATTTTCAGAATTATTGATGAGATGTTCAGGTAAATGGTGTGCTCTTCTGCTAATAATTGTCCTAGAAATGCGCAGTTTCCAAATATGATTTAAAAAAATTGTGGTCATCTCTGACTATACCATGGGGAAGTTAGTTTCTGATTTTGAGAGCCCATTACCAATTACCCCTCCAAGCTATTTGGTAAAATCCAAGTGCCAGTTTATATTTAAAAGCCAGTGCCTAAGAGTTAAGATAACTTTCTTTTTTTTTTTAACCATTTAAAATTCTAATAATGGTAGAAAGGCAGAATTGAGTTAGATATTAAATAATTAAATAATCCTGTAGGATTTTTCTCAGCTCAGAATAAAATGTAGCAGTGTACTCCCTTCACCACATGAGGGCTGACCAATCTTTTTAAAAGATTTTACTGCTAAGGAAAACCAAAAGAAATAAATAAGCAAGGCTATTCTTAAGAGAGCTCGTCTGAAAGGCAAAGTCAACTATGCATGTTATCCTCCAACACATTAATTTTGCAAATGTGAGTACTTCTTGGGAAGTACGTTGGATTTACAGATGATGAGAGAGGAGAGCCCAGTGGATACCATGGCCAGCAGTTCGTGGGTGCTTGTTACCCAGGGAGGGTTTCTGTCCCCTTTCTTGGGTGCTGGGGAAACCCTGGTACCCCCTTCCCCACCCATCCCTTTTCCCATTCACCAGTAGAGGCTCCAGGGCAGAGTAACCCTGGGGAAAGGAATTTTTACAACAGCAAGTAACCCAGCTCTTGAGTTGGTCTTGAAACATAGCAACTTAAACCTAAGAGCATACAAATAAGTCAGAATGCTGTGTTTAATTTAAAGCTAAGCAAGGTTTGAGTTGATTTCTTTTTGTTTCAGCATAAAGTTGTATGAAAATGTACGGAAGCCAATCCAGGTACACACAATTCTTCCACCGATTTACTGGGTGGATTTGAGACCAGCAGTGTACCCACTTGGGCAGTTCTTTTCCACTTGAAAAAGTAAAAGGTCTGTTGATTTTGCATGCCTGGGCATACAGTGTACAAATACTCCTAGAGAGCTCTCAGGCCTAGATGGAAGGGACATGAGGTGCTTCATAATTTAAAAACCAAGCAAGGAAGTTTTGCAGATTGCTATTTTAAAGAAAGTATTTCAGAAAGGAGTGACATACAAGGACTGAAATCTAATGAGTTAGGATACTGCAGAAGCTTATGGCACAAAAAGAATGTTTCCAGTCTTCCCTTTTATAGTTCAGGCTCACATGTTTGCCAAATTAATCATTAAATGTGTTGTAATCTGGCTTTGCCTTGCTCAGGTATGCTCTCCTGGAAACTGACGGAGCCCCGGAAGTCCTAGCCGCCATTCAAGTTTTTACATGGCGCTTTGTGGACGCTCTGGAAAAACAAAACAAGCAGGTTTGTTGTGTTACGTATGTTAGTCATTCCCCCCAAAGGAAAAGAAAAAGGCGGGGTTCTGTTAAGAGTATCTGGCTAATCACCAGAAAGGAGCGCTTTATTTTTAGTGCTTTTGATAGACTTTTGCTTATGAAGAAACTTCCAAATGAATGTCCCAGTAAAGGTAAAACCATTTTAACTGAAAATAAATCAGGATTGTTTCTGTCTGCCCTGTGCCCTGGTCCCCAGAAGGATTTATCCACTGTTGTGTAAGAAAACTGGCATGCCAGCATGTGCCGCCCTGGAGGCCTCACTCTCTGGGGCCTGTGCTGTGTGCCGTGTGCCCAGGGCAGCCGTAGGTGTTCTGCAGTGTGTGTGGCGTGTGCTGAGAAGGAAGTGCCACAGAGCGCTGCTGGACAGTCTTAATCATCAGAGTCGCCCTGCCCGGGAGAGACCCAAATGTGAACTGGGTTCCGGGGAGAAAGGAGCCAGTGAGAGTGATGAGAGATTCGAATCATTACAGAGACGCAGCTAGGAATGACAGTGACACAGTAAGAAGCCCGGCGTGGGGGCTGCAGGATGACATGTGCTGCAGATCCCCACCAGCAGAGGCCAGGCAACTGCTGCCAAGGGCCAGTGACCTACGAGAGGGACCCTGTGAAACAGGAGCGTTTGTACCAGAGCTTTCCCTTTGGGACATCTTCACTGACCTGTACTGTGTGTGGTGCTTTGTGGGTTCCTGTGCCGGGTCCACCGCAGCTTCCCAGGAGGTGGGCCACTGTCCCCTCGTGAGGCTTTTCATAGCCTCACGGAGGAGAGCAGGGCCGCGCGATGCTCAGCCCTGCTGCAGCCCCCACACCCCTCCACCGAAGAAGCCTCTCGGGTTTTAGCAGACATTCTGATTTTTAAGACAATCATAAATATTATTGATTTTCTCCCATCCTTTTTCCCCAGGGAGGTTAACTAGACTATAGCAACTGCATTTCAATACCCAGCCTGGAATTCGGGAGGAGAACTCTGCTGAAAGGCACTAGTTGGCCTTCACACCTATTTTGAGGCATAACTATAAACATCTTTTATCCTTTCTTGTACACTCTCTGTACTCCCGGCTAGTAACCAACCTCTAGAAAACCTGCCCCTCTGAGTCCTGGACACACCTAGGCTGGGGCAGAAGACACTGGTTAGCTTAAGGGTGTTTCTCTTATCGCCTTGCTCCTGACTGTTGGCTTTGGGCACTGTGGATTTGGAGTGGAGTTACAGTTGCTTTTAATTAATTTATTAAAATTCTTTTCTTTTTAATGTTTACTTATTTATTTTGAGAGAGAAGGGAGTACAAGTGCAAGCAGGGGAATGGGTAGGGGCAGAGAGAGAGGGAAGAGAGCTATTAAGATACACTCTCTTAGCAGCATTCAAATATGTGGCACAGTCTTATTAACTGTACACTATGCTGCACATTACAGCCCCAAGACTTACTTATTTTTTAACTGGAAGTTTAGGGGCACTTGGCTGGCTCAGTCAATTAAGCATCCCACTTCGGCTCAGGTCATGATCTCATAGTTTGTGGGTTCGAGCCCTGCGTCAGGCTCTCTGCTGACGGCTAGCTTGGAGCCTGGAGCCTGCTTCGGATTCTGTGTCTCCCTCTCTCCCTGACCCTCCCCTGCTCGTGCTGTCTTTGTTTCTCAAAAATAAATAAAAAACATTAAAAAAATTTAACTGGAATTTTATACCTTTTGATCACCTTCACCCATTTCGCCCACTTCCCAGCCTGCCTCTGGCAACCACCAATCTGTTCTCTGTATCTGTGAGCTCCAGTGGTGTTTTGCTTTGTTTTGTTTTTTTGATTCTATGTATAAGTGAGATTATATGGTATTTATCTTTCTCTGTCTGACTTATTTCCTTTAGCATAATGCCCTCAAGTTTTATCCATGTTGTTGCAAATGGCAAGATAGTACTATTTTTTTTTATGGCTGAATAAATAGTCCATTGTATAGAACACAGAGAGAGAAGAAAAGAGAGAATCCCAAACAGGTTAAGCACCGTCAGCACAGAGCCATACACAGAGCTCAATCCCATGAACAGTGAGATCATGACCTCAGCCAAAGTCGAGTCGAATACTCAACTGACTGAGCCACCCAGGCGCCCCATGCAGAAGTTTAGTTTGATGTAATTCACTTACTTAGTTTTGTGTTTGTTCCCTTTGTTTTTATGGAGTCAGAACCAGAAGTCATTGCCAAGACCATTGTTGAGGAACTTACCACCTGTGTTTTCTTCTAAGGAGTTTTATGATTCCAGGTCTTAATATTCTAGTTTCTAATCCATTTTGAGTTTATTTTTTGTATGTTGTTAAGATAGTGGTCCAGTTTCATTCACTTGCATGTGGCAGTCTAGTGTTCCCAGCACCATTTATTAAAGAGACTGTCCTTTCCCCTTTGTATATTCTTGGCTCCTTGACCATATATGTATGGGTTTATTTCTGGCCTCTCTATTCTGTTCTGTTGATCTGTGGGTCTGTTTTCATACCAGTACTGTACTGTTTTGATTACTGTAGGTTTGTAATAAAGTTTGAAATCAAAGAGTATGCTGACTCCAGCTTTGTTCTTCTTTCTCAAGATTGCTTTGGCTAGTAAAGGTCTTCTGTGGTTCTATACAATTTTACGATTATTTGCTCTGTTGTTTCTCTTTTCTTTTCTCTTTTCCTCCTCTCCCCTCCCCTCTCTTGCTTTTCATTTAGAGTATTACCCTGCTCAAGCTCAATGGGTTTGGTGGTGTGGAGAGACACACACTGAGTACCAGTGGCAATCAGGGCAGGGATCAAAATAAAAAGAATTCATTGCCCTGATGTTGGGCTCAGAATAAAAGGGCAATAACCTCTTACCTTTGCACAGGGCTTCATTTACATCTATTATGTCACTTCTCTTCCTAGGACTGTGCCTGATTGTCTACATTTTTCATTGATGGCCTTTTCTCATCACTGATCTTCTAACCTCTCGAGTGTTCATTTTTATATTAATCATAATCCTTGATGCATAACACCCTCTATCCTGTGTGATCCATGCATAATGCTCTTTCTTTTCTGTGTTTTATTCATTCATTCATTCATTCATTCATATACTTACTCTTAATAAAGTGAATATGAACCAATATACAAACAAGACCTGGACTGGTAATAACAACTTGATATGTATCATGTAGCCCACCTCTGTCTTACCCACCTTTCTCCCCCACTGTAGCCATATATATTTTGAATTTATGTCTGTCATTCCTTTGCTTTTTCTGAAAATAGTATGATCACATATATATGATTTCCCAAACCACGCTTTCTTTGCTTTTTCGTACTTGAGAAAACAAACAAACAAGAGTGTACTATACGCAGTCTTTTGAACCTTGCATTTTCCACTCCCGGTGATTGCTCTGTGTTGTGTGTGGCGATGGTAGGGTACTGCCACATGGTGCTCTGTTGGGAAAGTGGTGGTAGCATCTGGGTTGTTTCCAGATCTTGTTTCCTTTTAGAAACAGTGTTCTCTGAACATTCTGGGATACATTTAGGAGCGGAAGTGCTGGTAATCAGGTGTGCGAAGGTTCAGCTGCTGTAGATGCCGCCAAATTGTTTTCAGATGTGGTTGTGCCAGTTTATACCCCTCCCAGCAGCTTATGAGAAATTCCCTTCATCCACGCTCTTGCCCACTGTCAGGAATGTTTATCTTCAGCCCTTCTCATTCTCTTTTTATCCCTTCCTCCCTAGCGTTGTGTTTGGCGAGCACAGTGCAGCTCCGTCAGTGTGCCCAGTTGGACTAGTGTTGCCACGACAAACCACTTTTTCTAAACTTGCGAAATGACTCAGAACAAACAGCAAATCACTTCAGGTCCTGGTTCCAGAAGTAGTGGAGTTTGATAATATATTAGACTAAATTTCCTAATAAAATTATAAAGTCCGAGCAACATATATTTAAAATCTATTTGAAGGTACTAGAGAGCAACCAAAAAAGCAGATGGAAACTGGAGGACATTTAAGCCTTGAGAAAGGAAACCACACTGGGGTCTCTGGTAACTGTCTCCTTAGGTCTCTCGTGTGAGGAGTGAGAGGGGTTGTGTGGGGCTGGGGTCCCCAGAATTGAAGGCACAATCTGATCAACTTGAGGTGTCAACAGACAGGGCTGTGAGCTGCTGGAAGAACAAAACAAAACAAACCAACACCAAAAGAGAGACTTAAACGCAAACATACAAGTATGTTAATTACAAAAATTAAATAAAAATTAGCTAAATATGCTAGTAAAAAGATGCAAATGTCAGTTTAGATAAAAAACCAAGATCCAGCTATATGTTGCTTTTAAGAGACTCAATCTAACAATAAAGACGCAGATATATTAAAAGAAAGGAGTAATAGGTTATGCAAATAATAAACTGGAACGGCACTGCTAGCAGCAGATGGCAGAGACCTCACAGCAAGGAGTGTGACCAGAGATAAAGGGGGTCATTTTCTAATGCCATAGAATGGTCAGGTCATCAGGAAAAATACCAATCAACGATGGATATATGCTTAAAACAGAGTTCCAAAAACACATGAAGCAAAAATTAACAGAACTAAGAAGAGAAAGACAAATGCACAGTGACATATAAAATACTTAGAAGTAAATTTAACTGGGGTGCGCCTGGGTGGCTCAGTCAGTTGAGCGTCTGACTTCGGCTCAGATCATGATCTCACAGTCGGTGAGTCCGAGCCCCGCATTGGGCTCTGTGCTGACAGCTCAGGGCCTGGAGCCTGCTTCAGATTCTGTGCCTTCCTCTCTCCCTCTGTCTTTCCCCACTTGCACTCTCTCAAAATAAATAAACTTAAAAAAAAAAAAAGTAAATTTAACAACAGATGTATAAGACCTTTACACTGCAAACTATTAAGCATTGCTTAAAGAAACTTGAATATGTGAAGAGAGAACCCATATAATTCCAGAACAACAAAACAATTTTTAAAAACAAATGCAAAAAAAGAAAAAAGAAAAAGAAAAAAAATCAGAGGACTCACAGTACCTGATTTCAAAACTTTAAGCTACAAGACAGTGAGGTATTATCAAAAGGATAGAATGGTGGAATCAAAAAGTCCAAAGAAATATATCCATATAATCCCTATAGTGTGTGTGTGTGTGTGTGTGTGTGTGTGTGTAGTAAATTGATCTTTGACAGAGACACCAAGGCAATTCAGTAGGGAAAGGAAAGTTTTGAACAGTTGTGCTGAAACAGCTAGATATCTAAATGGGGAAAAAAACAAACCTCTAACTAACAAACACAAAAATTAATTTGACGTGGATCATGGACTTCAGTGTAAATGCTAAAGCTATAAAGCTCCTAGAAGAAAACATAGGGGAAGTATGTGTTTTATATTGCGACAATCTAAGATTCCTTTTTTAAAAATTTTTGTTAATTTGTTTATGTCTTTATTTTGAGAGACAGAGACAGAGAATGAGCAGGGGAAAGGCAGAGAGGGAGACACAGACTCTGAAGCAGGCTCCAGGCTCTGAGCTGTCAGCACAGAGCCAGACACAGGGCTCGAACCCACAGACTGTGAGATCATGACCTGAGCCAAAGTCACGCTCAACCGACTGAGCCACCCAGGCGCCCCTGGAACAATCTAAGATTTCTTAGGAGGGATGCAAAAGAGCACAAACCATACCAAAAAATGGGTAAATTATAGATTTCATCAGAATAAAAATCTTCTATTCTCTGATAGACATTGTTCAGAAAGTGAAGAAGTAAGCCACTAACTGGGAGAAATTATTTTCTTTTTTTTTAATGTTTTATTCAATTTTTGAGAGAGTGCAAGTTGGGGAGGGGCAGCAAGAGGGGGATGGAGGATCTGAAGAGGCTCTGCACTGACAGGCTGATGGTAGTGAGCCTGATGTGGGGCTCAAACTCACTAACTCTGCGATCACGGACAGTCAACTGACTGAGCCACCCAGGCTCCCCAAGGAATTGTTTCCAGTACATATATTTGACAGAGAATTTGTGTCCAGAATAAAGATCTCTTAGGCCCTACGAAACATCCCAGTTTTTTTTAATGGACAAAAAAAGATGAGTATAAACTTCAAAAAATGCATAAAATTGGCAATAAACATGTGAAAATTGTTCTATGTCATTTGCCATCAAAAAATGCATAGTAAACCCATAAAGTTGTGATGTTTCATACTCACTGGAATGGCTGAAATTAGTAAGATTGAAAATATCAAATGTTTGCAAGTATGTGGAGCAACTGGAGTTCTCATAAGCTGTGGGTGGGAGTGTGAGGTGGTACATCATTCTGGAAAACTGCACGGCAGTTTCTTGTAAAGTTTAAACAGGTGTCTACTCCATGATCCAATGATTCCATTCCTGTGGTTTTACCCAAGAAAAAGCACATGTCTGCAAAAAGACATAAATATAAATGTTAATTTGCAGCTTTATTCATAATAGCCCCAAACTGGAAACAACCCAAATACCTATCAATAGGAGAATGAATAAACATTATGGTATATTCATACAATGATTATGTCAACAATAAAAAAAGAATGAACTATTTATGCACACTATCAAGGATGAATCTCAAGAAAAAAAAAGAAAGAATGAGCCAAACCAGAAACAAAAGAATACATACTCTATGATTCTATTCATAAGAAATCCAAGAATAAGCAAAACAAATCTCTTTTGTGGAAATCAAGTGTTGATTGCCAGGGAGTGGTGGAAGCACAAAGGAATTTTGGGGGGTGATAAAAATGTTCTCTGTTTTGACTGGGGTGATGGTCACATGGATTTACAAATTTACCAAAACTCATCAAATCTTGTGCGCTTCACTGTTTCTAGATTTTCCCTCAATTTCTTATAAAGTACTTCAAAGCCTCTGTTCCTTCTAAAGGCATAAATAACTATAGCACTTTGCCCCTCAAAGTATAGCGAGCACCATTGTTGTTTCATGCTTGTTTTTGTTATTAAAATTGTGCTGGAATATCTAATGTCTCACAGCCGCCTTGGAAACTCTCACTTAAATAGATTTATGTGCATAATCTGGTTCAGTTGAGGTAAAAACCTGCTGTGAAGACATCAGGAGCATAACTCTTTTTTTTCTTAAGCTCCAGAAGGTAACTTTAAAAAGGTTCATTTTTCTAGAACATATTTACAAGGTTATTGGGGAAAATTTTTTTTTAAATAAGTGTTTAAGAAAACATTCTGACCATGTTAGTACTAGTTGGTCTTTTGAGGGCAGATGATGTAAGATTTTGTTTTTTCTTAATACCCCTTCCAACCCTAACATTCATATGGTTTTGAATTATTGTAGCTGAAGTTTACACTCAAGACCTACTTTCCTTATGCTTCTCCATCTCTTGTTATGGTGCTGCTTCAACACCCGAAAGGTATGTGAAAGTTGATTCTGCCAATATTAAAATAATTTCTGAGGAAGAAGGCTGACAAATCATAACCCTTCCCTACTAGTTCCTTATCTGTAAAACAAGAGAGATGGAATCGGTCATCTCTAACATCCTTTTAATATCTTAGGGTCTCACATTCTGTGGGATTTTGATATGAGAATTTGCTAGACTTCCCAGTTACGATCACTTACCAAAAGAAAGAAAAAAAATGTCCTCTTGGTAGGTTTTGATAGCCTGCTTGGGATAAGCCAGGCTGCTGCTGGTGCCGGCCAGACCCACCTGAATGCCAGGAACAGGCTAAGACTTGGCTGAGGTAGGGTAGAACAGTACATTTATTTGTATTTCATTCTTTCCACTCTGTGCCCTTTGTTGCAGAAGAAAAGATAAAATGAACCAAGCCAAGGAAATTTAGGGGAAATTTCTCCTAACCAAGCCAAGGGAAAAAGACTCTTGAAAGAATTCAGTAAGTGTATTAGATCATGGCCTTCTCTGGTCTCATTTGCCAGCCTTCCATTGGCCTCATCCAGTTGGGAAAGTGATGATTCCATCTTTAATCCAACTGGCATTGGTCTGTTAGCATGTCTGAGAACTTGTGTTTAGGAAACACTTCAGGCATAGAGAATAAATGTGTCCTTCCCCTTCCACTAAAGCCTAGAATCTGAAGGAAAGGCAGGACTGACAGCACAGGCTCTGTGGCAGAGAAGAAGGCATTTTAACTGTCTTTGGAAGGAAAGAAAAGAGGAAAGAGGGAAAGAGCTAGTAATATTTCCTATGTTATGCTATTTTTGCTTGCGTATTTTCTGAGTAGATTGATTCATTTGAGGAAAGTAGATGAGTTCAAGTTTCAGAGCATTTTACAAAATCCAAATTCCTTTTCCTTTTTCTTCCTTTCTTTCTTTCTTTCTTTCTTTCTTTCTTTCTTTCTTTCTTTCTTTCTTTCTTTCTTTCTTTCAGAGAGAGAGAACAAGCAGGGAGAAGGGCAGAGAGAGAGAATCTTAAGCAGGTTCTACGCTTCAGCTCAGAGCCCAATGTGGGGCTCCATCCCATGACCCTGCAATCATGACCTGAGCTAAAATCAAGAGTTGGACACTCAACTGACCGAGCCACTCAAGCACTCCTCCTCCTCGTTTTTCTAAAAGATGTAGCATGACCCATCTGACTGACACTGTCCTCTCAGATGCTAGTGGTGGTGGTGAGGCTGCTGGACCTCTGGTCAACAGTTTTGTGAAATTTAACCTGTGGGAACACAGTGGGAAAACTTTGATAACAAATTTCTTTTTCTAGAGGAAAAAGGTCAGATTAGAGAAGCCTGAGGTCAGCCTATGTGAGAAGCTGAATGAACTCCAGAAATAATATTGGAGTTGTTACTTTGTAGGCTGGGAAATCTATAAACATAAGACTAAGGTGGTACCTTGGGCTTCCATGGAAGTCAGCCATTTACCTTTTCCTTTGTTTGACATTCTTAGATTTGTGTCCAAAAATAAATAAGTAAATTTAAGCTGAGGTTGCTCCTATGCTACTTTTCAGCATATTCCTTTTGGGAAAAAAAAATGAATGTTTCATTCACAGATCGAAGTATTTGTGAAGTATTTGAAGCATAGTAGAATCTTCTATTCATCAGAAATTGATTTTGTGCCCACTGTAGAGTTATGTGGAGTATAAAAGATCACTTACGAGTCCTGACTATCTAAGAGCTACAAGTAGAGGGGATATAAAATAAGTTTCTAAATAATTAATACAAAGAAGAAAATGAAAAATGCCTCTAAAGGCTACAAATCAAGAGTAATGGGCATTCAGAGGAGGAAAAGAGAATGTATGATCCTTTCATCTATAACATTTGTGGGGTAGGAACAGTGGCTACCTGATCACTTATATTATCTTTTCATGTATTTAATTACAGACTTTGTCACTGTATGGATATGTGGTAACTTTTTCAGATGTTATTTAGAACTTTGGATACATATCTAAAACCTTGGGATAATTATGAAACCAGAAAAACTAACTCAAGAAAAGACATTTGTTCACATGATACCCATGTATTATTTTTCTGGCCCATTCTTCCCTATACACCTGTGATCATATTCCAGATTCATCACAATCATAGAAAAACAATTGAACAGCCTATTGTTCCTTGTTGACTTTTGTTACCATCTCCATGTACTTTGAAATCACAAATTGTCAGCGATAAGGAGTGGGCGGTTGGGTAGAAAAGAAAAACCTGGGGTATCTGCAACATAACATTTTAAGTCCTAGCGGGGTGCTGCTTATGGAGTCTGTCTGCTTCTGTGTACCTGAGTTAAAGAGCCTTTTAAGTTTAGTTCTGTGTAACACTGAGGATCTTTCCAGGCCTAAGGGATGGATATTGGCAGGAGACCAGCGGTATGGGTCCCATGGACCAGGAAAAATACAGCCTTTTTCCAAAGCTCTTTTGGTCTTAGCTGCAGATGATCCTATAGGTTTGACCTTTCTTCCCCTCCCTCTGGTCTCTCCACCCACAGATATCCCACAAGAACTGTGGCACCAGCCACTGAAACATATTTCTGAAATGCTCAGAGAAATTGTTGAAGACCAGACTCACCGGTAAGCAAATCCTAATGACTTGTAAGTCTGCCTCACAGTGGTTTCTCTGGATCCTTGTCTTCAGTTTGAGCAGGGCCAGGGGAAGGCGTTACTGGCCTATGACCGTGCCCAAATAGGCAAGCACCTGGCTGAATGAGAAATGGGGGAAGCATATAGCTGCACATGTCACTGTGACCGCTCAGAATCAATAGTAAATCAATATGTGAGTCAATCAATATGTAAATACCTTGTATAGAAACTGTCCTGAGTAGTCTCCGCTGTTGGATTTTGAGATGTACAAGCACACCAAGAAGGAGCGTAGACCCTGGGACAAACAGCAGAGCCCGTGTGCTGCCCCCACCCCAGCCATGCCGGAGAAGGACGGTGCTCTCTGGGCCCCTTGGGCTTCTCCCTTCCTCTGTGCTCTTTAGGGAAGGAGATTCTAAACTTCTGCATGGTGGGATAAAATGTCCCTTTTTCCTCATCTTTTAATAAATATTTGTCTAAAATTAGAATATCTCTTCTAACAAATTCGTTTCTAACATGATATTAAGTACCCTCTCATGCAGTATTTTCCTAAGAGCTTTTTACTAAGTTCTTTGTGACCTAATACCCTGAAGCTTCCTCTTGATTTACTTTTTTTCAGAGTACAAACATTTTATTCGTTGTCTGTACTAACTTACTAAGACTATCTTTATTTGTTCCTTTTGCCACTATTCTGAAATTCTCTGTAATCTGCTCGCTGAGCCATCACATACTGCAGTTGGTGCTCCTTCTGTTCATGACCACTGATGCATGCTTGGTGCCGGTTACTCACCACCCCCCCCTCAAGATTCTTACCAATAAAGGAGACAAAAAGAACTGGCAGCCAAGTGGGGTTCAGAGTATCGGCCACGGTCATGGCCTGTAACACCTGTCAGTCCCATGTGAATTCTTTCAGGTTGTCTCTGGTGAAGAGCAGGACCTCAGTGCAAAGCCTCATGGGACTCCTACCTAACTTAGATCCGCCTTAACTAGATTTTCGGGTCCACCTGCAGAGAGGGGTCAGTGAGCAGGTTCTGGTGGTTTCTCAGCCAGCCACTGGGACTGCTTCACAGACTCGGTAACTGATAGAGATAGAAAAGAGAAAGAAGGACCAGGCCCATTTCTGCAAGACAGGCCATGGAGCCCCTATCCAGGGAGCATGAGAGAGACCTGCTGCTCAACTTATAGTGAGGTCTTTAGGGAAGATACCCTGTGGAGCCCACTCCTGGCTTTGGAGCATCATAACCCAGCCGACCGCTGATTCGGCCCACAGAGCACCAGCTCTCCCTCTTATGGGACAAGTAAGATTAATACTCACTCCCCTTTTTTTTCTCTCCACTGTTCCACAAGCTAGATTTCAAAATGTTTAATCATTTGCTCTCAGAACAGATAGAGCAGACCCAGATCCAACTAAGAGGGGCCCAGAACTCTCCTGTTCCAGGAACCTCCCCGGTTCAGAAGAGAAGTTCTGATCTTAGGCCAGTCCCATTCCATTTTCTCCAGGGGAGATGTTAAGCTGCTGACACTGTCACTATGCAAATTGATGGGTCCTTTCCTTGAGCAGAGTCTATCTTTTAAACAGCATGTCTCTCCATTCCCAGCATAGCAAAAGGCTTCACACAAAAGCTTCTAGCTTTTCAGCTGGGACACACACATAACAGGAAAGAATATACAGTATGCAGCCCATTCAAAGTTCATCATTGCCAAAATACTGACCAGAACCTTGTGTTTTGTCAGAAAGGAAATAGCACATGTTTGTGTCTGCATCCCTTCTCTCGTCTCCATCTGGACCCCAAGGAGCTCCCTCATTTCTTGCGCTGGAGCTACCTGGGTGGCTGCCTCAGGGCTGGGAGGCCCCTCTCCATAGCAGCCTGGCTCTCTGCAGACCGTAGGCCTTGCAGAAAGCAGAGGGGGCCTGCAGGTTCTCATCGTGTAGCATTCCTGTTGGTCATGGGCCCAGAGCTTTCTTTGTCAAAGTCCTGTACCCACTCATGGTCCTTGGATGTAAAGATTTAAGTGCCAAAATCCTCAGGGCACATGGGGTTTTGAAAGACCTGCCTTTGAAGGCCCTATGATGAGTTCAGTGTGGCATTGTAAGCTTGTTTTTTTGAATCTAACTTGTGTTTCTTGCAAGATGTACCTCAGTGGATAAGAACAATTTAAGCCAACCATTTGCAGACATTACAGCTGCTTTAAGAACCAAAAAGAGAAAGAAGTCAAGTTGCCCGGCTGCCATGTGTTTTGGTTCTGTTCCAGGTCCTACGGAGACCCCTTTGAGTGCTGGTTTTTGTTCATTCACTTTGGAGGATGGGCTGACATCGCGGCTGAGCGGCTAGTGATGTCAGAAGCTGAACCCCCCGAAGCCCTGCTGTGGCTCTTGGCGTTCAGCCACGGCCCACGTGACGGGAGTCAGCAGCGAGCACAGACCATGGTGGGTGGCAGGACCGGCTGTGTGTGGTGCTCTGGGTTCATCTCTTGGGATCAGAAAAGTGCTGCAGGAAGGGCCTGGGTGGGTTTGGCTTCCACTGCCCCTCAGGCACCTATGCACCGGGTGTTCACTGCTCACGTGTGGTGGCATGTACATGTCCACCCAGATGAGTGAGTGCATGCATGCTAGGTTTGTGGTTGGAGACGTCTTCTTGCCTCACAGAGTTGACTAGAGATGGGAAACTGCCACTCTGCTTTCTGGGAAGCACCAAGGAGATGAGACATAGCCCTTCTGTCCCCTAGACTGTTTTCTCTGTTCTTGCTCAGCTGCCACGAATGCTTTTGTTTACAGTCGGCCCTGGCCCAGGGGCCAAGTCCTCTAGCATTTGCCGTACAGAATCTGACTGCTCCTCTGAGGAGCACTTCCTCTCTCTGATCAGCAGCCTGGTCCTGTCTGCTTCCGTCCTGACTTACTGCTTTCTTGGATCAGACAACAAATCCTCACATTACAGGCTTTGTTTAGCAATCTTACTAAAGAAATCTGATATTAACCCCTTAGCTTCTGAAAAAGGACTCGAGCATTCCCTAAATAATGGAGCAGCTAGTACAGGACTGGCTGTCTCTGGCAAAGAGAGGTGTTATTTTATGCAGTGTATAATGACTATAGGAAGCAGTGCTTTAATTAAATTCATTAATTAGCACTTCCCTTGCAAACATTTGCTGGTTTTTAAAACTTTAACTGCTAGCACTTTTTGCTAATTTTAATAATTAAAGGGAGCAGGTTTCTTTATGTAGAGAGCAGGGCTCCTATTTGCTTGATATTTTCTGTTGTTTGAAAAAAGTAGACTAGTACAGATATGTCTGTATATTTTTCTTATTTAAAGACTTGCATGGCATAGGGTGCCTGGGTGGCTCATTTGGTTAAGTGTCCAACTCTTGATTTTGGCTCAGGTCATGATCTCATAGTTTGTGAGTTCGAGCCCCATGTTGTCCTTGAAATTCTATGTCTCCATCTCTCTCTCTGCCCCTCACAAGCTCTCTCTGTCTCTCAAAAATGGTTAAACATTTTTAAAGATGAAGAAAGACTTGCATGGCAGAGGAAAGAAAGAATTTTAGATCTTAAAAAGTTGAAATTTGGTGATCATTTATTTTGGATCAAAAATAAATGTTTTAAAGAAATTATCATAATCCACATATATATCTGAGGATTCCTTTATGATTAAAAAGAAAGCTTTCTATCTCCCTTTTAAAATATCACATTAAACTAATTAAGAGAAATCCTAATTATGTTTTCATTATCTTATTTTTAATCATAATAGTTAAAATGTTTGTAGCACTAATGATTTCCAAAGCCCTGTTATATATGCTTTATATTTGATTCTTTCTAAGCTAAGTTGGTAGGTTATGTGTTAAATTCCCTAACAATCAGAATTGGACAGAGATTCACTTTTGAAAGGTAGAGAAATAAGTTGTCAAAAAAAAAAAAGTAATTTCTAGAAAGTTCTCCATTGGAATATCTAACACTTACCTTGGTCCTTTTTTTCCCCCTCCTTTTTTTACTCTGTGCATAGTTCTCACTGCAGAGGTGCGGTCGCATACTGGATAAGAATGGATTCGCTCACTCAGAGTAGTTTGGCGCCAGCATGTTCGCTTCCTTCTTAGCTATCCTGTCAGAGGGGCTATTGTCTTGTGATTGAAGACACAGTTCACATTTGTGAGCCTAAAGCCTCTTCCTCCTTGTGCCTAACCTGAGGCACTGGTGTGTGTGACATCCTGGGGAGCAAGTGGGCACAGTTTTCCTAGTTTAGCAGTATATACCTGTTTCTCTCCTGGGTTTTGTGAACTTTAATTCCTTTGATGGTCTGTTGAGTGCCTTGAGAAACAAACTGTGAGCTGCCTTTGAACGCGTGTTTAGTGGGAGACCTGAATGAGCCTGCCACCATCTGTGTCCTTTCCTCAAAGGGTGTCATGAAATCCTGGTTAATCGCTCAGCCTGACAGCGCACTGCGGGCCGTCCTCCACTGGTCATCCTTGAGGTTCAGTGGTGGGGGCGCAAGGGCTTTCGCTGTTCAAGACACATCCCTCTCTCTCTGCAGACCCTGTTTGCAGCCAGCCAGTGTTCATCTGCTTCTGCTAACTTTGAATTTGATAGTAATAAAAACACAAAGTGCCTGTGTTTGAATACCCATGAGAATTAAGCCAGGGTTCATACTCTGACTTTGTCATTCCAGTTCTAGGAATTATCCTAGGGAAGTAATTAGAGATCCACACAAAGATTTATATATAAGAATATCATTACAGCATTGTTGTAATTGCAGATGTTAGAAGTGGCCTAAACTTTCAATGGTGAGGAACTGACTAAATAAAGTGTGACATGTTCTAACCATGGACTAACATTCTGCCATGAAAAATCATGTTCTCAAAGACTGTATGCCTTAGAGACGTGCAATTACTTACAGTGTATTGTGAGCAAACATGGTGCCTAGCGAGCGCTAGGTTCACAGGCCTGGGAAGCAGAGAAGGGTGTGAACCTGGTCTCACCCGTCTCCCCTGGAGAAAATAAAGCAGGACCAGCCTGAGGTTAAGTGAGATCAGATCTTTCATTTGGATGGTGGAACTGCATCATACCTTTTTGTTCAAACTTTCTAGTGAACATATGTAAATTTTCATAATGCAGGATAAAAAAGAAATACTTAGAAAAGAAAGCTTATCTCTTTTACCTAAAAAAAATTAAAAAGCACTTAAAGTTTTGGCATATCAAGTGGAAGCTTATGGATGTGGAAGGCATTTGAAGGGAAAGATGGTCAGGAGGAAGACAACCAGTCTTAGGGAGTACTGAACAATGGTAGAAAACCAGATGCCAGTCAAAAAGAAAACAGATATGAAGGCATAGCTTCCTAAACCCTGACATTTTTGCAGACCATATGGATGGTAGGATGGTCTTGGGCTCTCATAGACACCATCGGATGAGGACAGGCTGGGCCCAGCTGACAGAGGAGGTGGTGAGAGAGTAGCCCTCTCCTATTGGAATGCCGCCATTCTCCGTGGAAGAGCCCCTTGGTGCAGTTTCTCACGGTCTTGGATTGTGGTCAGAATAGCTCACACAGCACTCCTACTGTACTGGAGTTTATGACAGACTTCATTGAATGAGGCCTTAACTTTCAGGGGGAAAAAAGACGACTCACACAAAATCCACACAATTGGTCATGGGAATTCTCAGAATAGGCCTATGTACTCTTTCAAAAATGATGGAACATAGCTGTTCATGAGTTCCAGGTGGCATTTTGGATCTATGGCTTTCATGTTTTCTTTGTTTTCCACGTCACAACTTGATGTACCATTCTTATAGCAAGCAGAAGTCTCAGCATGAAATAAGTACTTTTTATGCAAAAACAACCCACAGACCTATAACAATCACCATTATTATGTGGATTTCACAAACTTGTGACCTCTGCTTGAGCTTTAAACATGTATGAACACTGTCCCAGTGTCTGAAACAAAACAAATGTGTGTGTGTGTGTGTGTGTGTATGTGTGTGTGTGTTTCCTTCCCTCAGAGATAGCAAAAGGCAAACCTCATTCTTATCAGAACATTGGCTCAGTGGAGGTCCAGTTGCATGGGGCTTTAATTGATTTGTGGCTATGATAGAGAGTAAGTCTTCAAGGAGCCTTTTGTTCTTTTTCCCACAATATAAAAATCTGACTACATTATGCTGCAGATTTTTCTCTGTCTCTTTTCTTAGGGGGAAAAAAAAAGGTCAATTCCTGGCATGGTGCCTTGGCTGCTTAGCAAGACGAAAGAAAGTCAAGAAATTTCCATTACGCCCATTTGGGTTTGTGTGGAGCAGAGTGTAAGCTCAGACATTAGTCGCCTCTGTCTGCCTTTCCTTGGCCACAGGTCCTCTCCTCTTTCGGGAGCTTGCTTCAAAGTCCCAAATAAATCCTAGAACCATACATATCCTGACTCTTCCCTAATCTCTCACCTTTAAAATTATACTTCCCAGATAGAGGTGAAGGCAGTGCTCAGTCACCTGAAGAGGCTGCTCAGAAGCCCAACTCTCTTGGCCAGCGATCTGCAGGCAGCAGCTGCAGAGAGCCCAGACAGAGACCCCAGACCACCTTCATGTCAACAGCTGATCAGGCGCCTCCTCCTGAACTTCCTGCTCTGGGCTCCTGGAGGCCATGCGATTGCTCGAGAAGTCATCACCCTTGTAAGTCTCCCCTTTTATAGTGTGTTCATTCTCATTTGCATTCCAGGTAAGAGGATTGCCTGGCCCCTGACAAGTGTCTGTCCCAGGGTACTATCCAAACATGGATGGGCAGGCAGTGAAGTTGACAGTTGGGATGGACCCCAGAGCCTGCCCCTTGTCACACTTTCGTAATAAGGAAGAAAAAATGGAGGCTCCGAGAAAAGAGGTCACAGATTGCTGCCAGACCCCATAGTAGGTCTTCTGTCTTCCCGTGTACTTAACTCTTTCAGTTACAGTCCTCATGAAGAGGGACAAGACTTCAGTGAGAAGTATTCACTGTAGCAATCCAAAAAGTTTTGGTAATTAAAAAAAGTGTTTGCTAATTACAAAGAATTCTTTCTGAAACCCAGCTGACATGAGGGATAAAGAATGGTCTGAGTCAAAAGTGAGTATCATTCATGGGAGTGGACTAGGCAATGATTACTTGGATTATATCACCAAAGGCACCGGCACCACCAACAAAAAAATAGATAAATTGAAATTCATCAAAATTAAAACATCTTATTCATCAAAGATACTAGCAAGACAGTGAAAAGACAAACTTAAGGAATGGGAAAAAAAATATTTGGAAATCATGTATCTGATAAAGGGTTTAGTATCCACAATATAGTGGGAATTCTTACAACTCAACAACAGCAAAAACCCAATTCAAAAATGGACAAAAGATCATAAATAGCTAATAAGCATGTGAAAAAATGCTCAACATTATTAGTCATTAAGGAAGTGCAAATCAAAACCCACAATGAGGTAACATTCCACACCCTCTAGGATGGATGGCTGTTATAAACAAAATTGAAAATAACAAGTGTTAGTGAGGATGTAGAAAAGTTGGAACACTCCTATAATTCCAGTTGGGAATGCTAAAATGGTACAGCCACTGTGGAAGAGTTTGATGGTTTCCGGAAAAGTTAAACAGAATTACCATATGATCTGGCAATTCTACTTCTGTGTAAAAGAAATGATAGCATTAAACGGGCACTTGGCAACCCCTATTTGCAACAGCAATATTCATAATAGCCAAAAGGTGCAAACAACCCAAGTGTCCATCAGCAGATAAATAAAATATGGTCTGTTTACACAATGGGATATTCTTGAGCCTTAAAAAATAAATAAAATTCTGATATATGCTACCACATGGATGAACCTTGAAGACATTATTCTAAGTAAAATAAGCCAGACACAAAAGGACACATGCTGTATGATTCACTTATATGAGGTACCTAGAATATGCAAATTTATAAGGACAAAATGTAGAATAGAGGTTCCCAGGAGATGGACAGGGGAGAAGGATGGAGAGTTTATTTGGGATAGTGAAAAAAGTTCTAGAAATGGATAGTAGCGATGGTTGTACAATACTGTGAATTTATTTCATGCCAACGAATTGTCCACTTAAAAATGGCTAAAAGACCCAATTTAAAAAGCATCCACATGCTGGCTTTTGGAATTTTTATTTGCTTTTGTTTTTATTTTTTATTGACATATAACTTACATACAGAAAACATACAGCTTGATTAATCTTCATAAACCAAAAATAACCAAGCAGCCAACAACCAAATCAGGAATGTTCCCAGAATCCAGAGAGCCCCCTCTTGCTCCTTTCCTTGGGCAGGTTCTGTTTGAATCTGAATATGAAGAGAGTCCCAGAGATAAGTAGGACTACCAAGAACATCAGAAACCAGCACCCAGAAGGTTCTCCTTAGTCCTGGTAGAACAGTCAGCATGGAGCAGGCAGGCCACAGCAGCCAGCCTGTTTGTCCTGTCTCTCATGCAGAAGGCTGAGAACTAAATAAATGTCCATGTGTCCATAGACCTTGATATCAAACACTACCTCTGGCCAGCTATAAGTTTTAATAGTCCCTCTTTAGCCACTGCCTCAGCCAAGTGATCAAGGTCAACATGTACAGTCAAAAGACATGTTGAGGCGCCTGGGTGGCTCAGTCAGTTAAGCATCCGGCTTCGGCTCAGGTCAGATCTCAGAGTTCGTGGGTTCGAGCCCCGTGTCGGGCTCTGTGCTGACAGCTAGCTCAGAGCCTGGAGCCTGTTTCAGATTCTGTATCTCCCTCTCTCTCTGACCCTCCCCTGCTCTAGCTGTCTCTCTCTGTCTCTCAAAAATAAATAAAAAGCTTTAAAAAAAAAATTTAAAAAGACATGTTGACCATAGGTACTCAATATAATGTGATAAAAAATGGCATTTCTGTGAACTTCCTCCCCCAAACTTTTATAATCCCAGTATAATAATAAGAAAAACAATTGACAAGCCCCATTTAAGGTACATTCAACAAATTACCTATGCAGCCCTCCTCAGAACTGTCCAGGCCATCATAAAAAGGAAAGTGTTAGAAACTGTCAAAGCCAAGAGGAGCATAAGGAGACATGACAACTAAATATAATGTAGTATCTTAGATGTTATCCTGGAATAAAAAAAGGACATTAGGGGGAAACTGGGGAGATCAGAAAAAGTCTGGCCTTTGGTTACTAAAATGTATCCATATTATTAATTATGACAGATGTACTATACAAATTTAAGATGTTAATGGAAAACCAGATGTGGGAGATATGGGATCTCTCTGTATTATTTTTTTCAGTAAACTATAAGTCAAACTGTTCTAAAATTAAAAGCTATCTCAAAAAGTCAACAGCAGGCACTTTTGAATCATGAAAGTGTTAGAGACATTTTTGTCACCGGAAACAAATGAAATACTATGAGACAAATGAAAATGGAAACAACTTTCCAAAATTTATGACACACAGCAAAAGCAGTTGTAAGAGGGAAGTTCATAGCAATACAGGCCTACCTCATGATATAGGAAATCCTAAATAACCTAATTTTATACCTTTATATCTAAAGGGACTATAAAAAGAAGAAAAGCAAAGTCCAAAGTTAATAGAAGTAAGGGAATAATAAAGATCAGAACAGAATAAATGAGAGACAAAAAAAGCAAATATACAAACAAAAAAACCAAAACAATAGAAAAGACGAGTGAAACCAAAACCTGGTTATTTGAAAAGTTAAAAATCAATAAACCTCCAGTCAGACTAATCAAGATAAAAACAGAGAAAGCTCAAATAAAATCAAAGAGAAGTTACAGCTGACACCGCAGAAATATAAGAGATTACTACAAACAATTCGGTGCCAACAAATTGGAAAACCTTGAAAAAATGGATAAATTCCTAGAAACAAACCACCATCCAAGACTGAATCATGAAGAAATAGAAAATCTGTGTAGACTGATAACAATTAATGAAATTGAACCAGTAATTTAAAAACTCCAGACAAGGTGAATTCCACCAAATAATTAAAAAAGAAAAGTTAATAACTCCTTCTCAAAATATTCCAAAAAGTTCAAGAGGAAAGAATGCTTTCAGACTTATTCTGTGAGGCCAATGCTACCTTTATAACAAAACCAGATAAGGACACCGTAAAAATGAGAACTACAGGCCAATATGCCCAATAAACATAGGTACAGAAATCCTCAACAAAATTCAATAATATAGGGCATAAAAAATCATAAAATTCATATGATCATCTCAATAGATGTAGGAAAAACATCTGAAAAAATTTAAATATCCATTTATTATAAAAATTTTCACCAAAGTAGGTCTAGAAGGAATGTACCTCAACATAATAGGGGCCATATATTGACAAACCCAAAGCTAATATCGCACTCAGTGATGAAAAAGGACGAAACCTTTTCCTCTAAGATCAGGAGCAAGGCAAGGATGCCTATTCTCACCACTTTTATTCCATATGGTATGGAGGCCCTACCCATAGCAATCAGACAAGAAAAAGAAAAGGCATTCATATCGGTAAGGAAGAAATAAAACAGTCACTATTTGCAAATGACATGATACTATATTTAGGAAACCTAAAGACTACACTAAAAAACTATTAGAACTAATAAACGAATTCAGTAAAGTCACAGGATACAAAATTATCATACAGAAATCAGTTACATTTCTACACACTAATAATGAAAGATCAAAAAGTGAACAGTCCCATTTACAATTGCATCAAAAAGAATAAAATACATGGGAATAAATTTGACCAAAGAGATTAAAGGCCCGTACTCTGCAAACTATAAGATAATGATGAAAGAAATTGAAGACAACACAAATAAATGTAAAGATATTCCATGTTCATTGATTGTAAAAATTAATATTATTACAGTTATTACCCAAAGCAATCTGCAGATTCATTACAGTTCCCATCAAAATACCAGTGGCATTTTTTTTTCATGCATGCAAAAGCAAAGGGCGGTTTTATTACGGGCTTAGGCTGGCCAAGCCTAAGCTCGGGCTCACAGACTTTACCAACGCAGCGGATCCATGCTGAGAGCCCCGAACAAAGGTGGGGCAGGGCTTTTATGAGTTTGGGAAGGGGGAGTTACAGGAAATTGTGACATAGGTACAGTGATCCAATCATTATTATACAATATTATTGACAGCAGGTTTAACCATTCACATTGTCTGGAGTATTTGTTACTTTTGGCGGGACCCAATCACAACATTTAGAGTACTGACCAATCACAGAGTGGGCCCAGGACCCTCACGTAGGGCGTGACTAGTCTTAGCCTCCATCTTTAGGCCTGCCCTTAGAAATGTTAAGAGTGTTAGCTAGCCTTTCCTGATTGGGTGTTACAAGGGTGGTCCCTTCTGCCTTGGGCAATGTGTGCCCTTCTGTTGTTTCATGGAGTCAGTTTCAGACCTGCACCCGTACATTCCCCCCTCTGTCTTGTAACTGACCCAATCCTGGGTCAGCTGAGTTACCATTGTTCTGATTTAAGGCTACATGCTCCTAAGACCATTAACAGAATAGTATTTACATACTCTTTGATAAATGCTATGAACCACAGCCAGACTATCCTGTACAATTCCTGAGCTATCGGCATAGAAGTAACATTGTTCCCCTAAAGCGTAGCATAGTCCTCTTTGGTGTAAGGGGAATTTTTTACCCTATAAAGGGCATAGGGAAGGAGAATTTAGCCAATTTCCACCAGTCTCCATGGTTAATTTGGTAAGGGTCTCTTTTAGGGTTTCTAATATCTGGCGCTGTCTGGTTTACAAAAGCAGGAATGACAGCCAATTTGTTCAGGATCCTTGGGCGTATAAGTGCAATATGCCTTTATGATTTTTTCCTACATTACTAATCTTAGCCAAATTGGTGGGCCATCTAGTGGCCACCTGAGGACCCCCCATTAGAGTCTGGCGGTAGAGGCATAGGCTCCCCTTACCTTCTGCCGTGTTGAAATCTCATGCCCAGATCAGAGGCAATTAATACTGACAGAACATCCTATCAGGAACTTTTGCTGTTTCCCCAGCTTTCTGGGGCAACATTTGCCAGTCCGATGGCAAAGAGACAGGACAGTTTATTTTACTGGACCAATGATTCCTCAGGCTTCTGCCGTGCACCACAGCTAGCTTCCGGGGTGTGGCTGGAGCAGGGCTGGAGATCCCTGGAGTCAAGAGTCTTTTTGAAGATCAGTTCAAGCTGATCGACTGGATCTGGATCGCCTCACCAGGTTGATGGTTTTTTCTGAGTCGGTCCACTTAACTCCAGAGAGATACCTGGAACTTTAATAGGGGCTGAACTTTTTGTTTAGTTGCATATCTGTGAATTCCACCTTTAAGTCTTTTGGAAAGGCGTGACCCCCATTTTAAATATTATCCTCACAGACTAACAAGCCTGAGATCCAACAACAAATATTTAAAAATACTCAGAACTAGAACTACATTTACAGGAGTGCATTGCTGAAACAGTTTTTCTCTCTAAAAAACCTCCATTAACAGAAATAGCCAAATCGAAACTAAAGCATTGGTGGAACGAGTCCATTCTTAACAACCCTGGCCTAATTATTTCATAAGCTCAGCAAGACCAGTGGCATTTTTAACAGAACTAGAGCAAAGAATCCTAAATTTTGTATGGAACCATAAAAGATCCCAAATAGCCAAAGCAGTTTTGAGAAAGAGCAAAACTGAAGGTACCACATGCCCTGATTTCAAACTATACTACAAAGCTATAGTAATCAAAATAATATGGAACTGGCACAAAACAGACATATAGATCAATGGAGTAGAGAGTCCAGAAATAAATCTACATATATACAGTTAGTTAATCTACAAAAATGGATGCAAGAATATTCAATGAGGCAAAGACACTCAATGGTGTTGGGAATACTGGACCACTATTTTATACCATATAAAAATAAATTAAAAATGGATTAAAGACTTGACTGTAAGACCTAAAACCATATAACTCCTAAAAGAAAAAACATAGGCAGTAAGCTCTTTGACATCAGTCTTAGTGGTATTTTTTTGGGCCAGTTTCCTCAGGCAAGGGCAATAAAAGCTAAAATAAAACAAATGGGATTACGTCAAACCAAAACCTTTTCATAGTGAGGGAAACATCAACAAAATGAGAAGGTCGTGTACCAGATGGGAGAAGATATTTGCAAATCATACATCTGCTAAGGAGTTAATACCCAAAATATATAAAGAACGTTCACAACTTAAAAAAAATTATTAGAATTGGGCAGAAGACTTAAACAGACATTTTTCTAAAGAAATACAGATGGCCAAGATACACTTGAAAAGATGCTCATCATCACTAACCCACAGGGAAATGCAAATCAAAACCACAATGGGATATCACCTCACACCTATCAGATAGGCTGTTATCAAAAGGAGAAAAAGTAAGAGTTGATAGGGATGTGGAGAAAGAGAACTTTATATATCCTGTAGGTGAGAATGTAAATTGGTGCAGTCACTATAGAAAGCAATATGGAAGTCGCTCAAAAAATTAAAAATACAACTACCGTGCAATCTAGGAATTCTACGTCTAGGTATTTATGTGAAGAAAATGAAAACACCTATTTGAAGAGATAATACGCACTCCTATGTTCATTGTGGCATTATTTATGGAAGCAACTTAAATGTCTGTTAATAGATAAATAGATAAAAAGGTTATATATGGTATGTATATGGACTGTTATTACTCAGCTGAAAAAAAAATGAAATCTTGCCATTTGCAACCACATGGATAGACCTTGAGGGTATTGTGCTAAATGAAATAAAGAGAAAGATTAAAAAATAATAATAAATAAAAGAGATAAGTACCAGGTGATTTCACTTATATGTGGAATCTAAAAAACAAAATGGGCACCTGAATGGCTCACCTGGCAGAGCATGTGACTCTTGATCTCAGGGTCATGAGTTCAAGCCCTGAACAAATCTTACTGATAGATAGATAGATAGATAGATAGATAGATAGATAGATAGATAGATAGATAAAATGTCTTTAACTATTTAGGGGGAAAAAAAACAAGTGAATAAGAAAAACAAAATGGAAACAGACTCAAAGATACAGAGAACAAACTGATAGTTACCAGAATGGTAGTTAGGGGGTGGGGGGCAAGGTGGATGAAGGGGATTTAGAGATACAAACTTCCAGTTATAAGTAAGTCATAAATTCTGGTGCAAGACGGCAGTGTAGGAAGACACCTATTCCACAAACACACCAAAGCTATGCCTATTTATAGAGCAATTCCTCCTGAAAAACTGAACGCTGACTGAAGAGCTTCTGCACAACAAAAGACAGGCCACATAAAGAACGGCAAGAGAGACGGACACATGGTAACAAAGGGAACACACACTGCAAACTATAGTGGAGAGGGTCCCTCAGCACCACAAATAGATCCATCTGCCCCGGGGCACAGGGAAAATGTCATGGTTTAAAAGGCTAACTAAAATATAGAGGAATCAGCCCTAGACCCCTGCCAGATGGTAGGGGAGCTATTGGAATTCTCTGGATTTGAGGGGCTGGTGAGCACCATGATTTACATTCTCCCTTCATCTTCGTAGCATAGACTGGCCAGTGTCTGCCACCTCAGCATAGACTGTCCATAGCCAGCCTGCCACCTCAGCAAGCCCCATGCCTCTAGCCCACACAGCCCCCAGACACCCTGTGAAATGGAGGGGTGGGAAACCTGTGGTTTAAAAGAGCAATCAGAATATAAATGCTCCAGCTCTAGAATTCTGCTAGTTGTGTGTGTTTGGGGGGAGGGGGTCTGCTGGAACTATCTCTGGACCAAAGGGCTTGGCCAGTGCCATGGTTTACACTCCCCCTTCACCTTGGGAGCATGGATGGAAGCAGGGCCCAGTGCCCCAGCCAACCTATCACCTCAGTGAGCCTGGGTCCCTAGCCCGTACTAACCCAAATCTTCCTACCAAGGTGGCCTCAGCACAGTGCAGACAAGGGTACCCCTGGTCAGCATTCAGTGTAGCTCCTGCCATCTCACCAAGGTGACGCACATGCAGGTCAGCACCACTTTGGCTCCAGACAATTTGCTAAGATACCCCCAGAGCAGGGCACCCTTGGGCCCTCCCAGCCTATCCCTACCTTGGTCTTTGCTGCCCCATCAGGAGCCCCTGGTATTGAGTATCTCGAGACTCCAACTGACCTAGACACAGATCTAATCACCTGGCCAAAGTCACCAAGCACACATCGTCTACACAGAAGATGACCATTTTTTCAGGTTGAGGAGAAGTAACTGTTTCACTGAATTCATCAAAACAAAGGCAAAATGAAGAGATGGAAGAATATGCTCCAAACAAAAATAGCAAGCACAAAACTCAGGAAAAAAACTAAATAAAATGGAGATTACCAGTCTACCTGATAAAGAGGTCAAAGTAATGATCCCAAAGATACTCACCAGAACAAAGAGAAAATTCAGTGAATTTACTGAGAACTTTAACAAAGACAGAAATTAAAAAAAAAAAATTTTTAAAAAAAGAATGAATCCGAGGCACCTGAGTGACTCAGTTAAGTGTCCTACTCTTGGCTTTAGCTCAGGTCATGATCTCATGGTTCATGGGTTTGAGCTCACATAGGGCTCCATGCTGACGTTGCGGAGCCTGCTTGGGATTCCTTTCTCTCTCCCTCCCTCTCTCTCTCTCTGCCCCTCCCCTGCTTGTGCTCTCTTTCAAAAATAAATAAATAAACTTAAATAGAATGAATCAATGAAAAATACAACAACTGAAGTGAAAAATACACTAGAGGAAATCAACAGCAGATTAGAAGAATAGATCAGTGAACTGGAAGTCAGGGTAATGGAACAACACCCAAAATGAACAGAAGAAAGACTTTTTTTTTAAATGAGGTTTAGGGCTGTCTTGGACAACATCAAGTGAACAAACAGAAAAAGAGAGAAAGGGGTAGAAAACTTACCTGAAGAAATAATTGTTGAAAATTTCCCTAATGTGGGGAAAGAAACACATCCAGGTTAAGGAAGCACAGAGAGTTTCAAACAAGATGAACCAAAGAAGGTCAACGTGATATGCCACATTAACAAAATGAAGCATAATACTCATAGTCATTTTAATGTTTGCAGAAAAAACACGTGACAAAATTAAATACACATTTATGATAAAAAACTCTCAACAGAATAGGCTTAAATGGAAGGTATCTGAATAAAGACCATATATGACAAATCCACAACTAATATCATACTCAGTGGAGAAAGTTAAATTAAGAGCTTTTCCTCTAAGACTGGGAACAAAACAAGGACATCTACTGTTGGCAGTTTTATTCAGCATAGTACTGGAAGTCCTATCTATAGCAGTCAGACAAGAAAAAGAAATAAAATACATCCATATTGGTAAGGAAAAAGTAAACTGTCACAATTTGCACATAACATGATGCTATACATAGAAAACCATGGACTCCAGGAGCAAAACCATTAGAATTAATAAATGAGGGGCACCTAGGTGGTACAGTCTGTTAAGCATCTGACTTCAACGTAGGTCATGATCTCATGGTTTGTGAGTTTGAGCCCTGCATCAGGTTGTCTGTTGTCAACACAGAGCCTGTTTTGGATCCTCTGCCCCTCCCTCTGTCTCCCTTTCTCTCTCTGTCCCTCTCCCCTGCTTGTGCTCTCTCAAAAATAAATATTTTTTAAAAGTAAAAAAATTAAAATTAAAAAAAGAATAAATTAATTCCATAAAGTTGCAGGATACAAAATTAATATGCAGAAATCTTTTGCATTTCTATATACTAACAAGAAAGTAGCAGAAAGAAAAAAAAGACAACTCCATTTACAGTTGCACCAAAAAGATTAAATACCTAAGAATAAACTTAACCAAGAAATTCAAAGACTATACTCTGTAAACTACTTTCATTAATGAAAGATCTCAAACAATCTAACCTTACTACTTTGATGAAAGAAATTGAAGATGACACAAACTGAATGATATACCATGCTCATGGACCGGAAGAATTCATGTCCATATTCCCCAAAGCAGTCGGTAGATTCAGTGCTATTCCTATCAAATTACCAATAGTATTTTTCACAGAACTACAACAAACGAATTGAAAATTTATATGGAACCACAAAAGACACTGAATAGCCAAAGTAATCTTGAGAAAGAACAAAGCCAGCAATATCGCAGTCCCAGATTTCAAGATATACTACAAAGCTATATAGTAAAACACTATGGTACTGGCTCAAAGTTAGACACATAGATAATTGGACCAGAGCAGAGATCCCAGAAATAAACCCATACTACATGTTCAACTAATCCATGACAAAGGAGGCAAGAATCTACAATGGGGAAAAGACAGTCTCTTCACTAAATAGTGCTGGGAAAACTGGACAGCTACATGGAAAAGAATGAAACTGTACCACCGTCTTACACCATACACAAAAATAGAATGGATCAAAGACTTAAATATGAGACCTACAACCATAAAACTCCCAGAAGAAAACATAGGTTTTGTAATCCCTTTGACATTAGTCTTAGCAACATTTTTTTAGATATGTCTCCTCAGGCAAGGGAAACAAAAGCAAAGATAGATAGTGGGATTATACCAAAATAAAAAGCTTTCATAGTGAAGGAAACCGTTAACAAAATGAAAAGGTAATCTAAGTGAAAGAGGATATTTGCAAATGATATCTGAAAAAAGGCTAATATCCACAGTATATAAAGAACTTATGCAAGTCAACACCAAAAATGCAAATTATCCAATTAAAATGGGTAGAGGACCTGAATAGACATTATTCCAAAGAAGACACACGGATGGCCAACAGACATGAGGAGATGCTCAATATCCCTAATCATCAGGGAAATACGAATCCAAATCACAATGAGATATCACCTCACACCTTGTCTGAATGGCTATACTTAAAGACAAGAAAAATAAGTGTTGGTGAGGATGTGGAAAAAAAGGAACCCTTGTGCACTGTTGGTGGGAATGTAGATTGGTGCATCCACTTTGGAAAACACTATGAAATTTCCTCAAATTTTTCAAAATAGAATTGGTGTACAATCCAGTAATTCCATTACTGGTTATTTACCTAAAGAAAACAAAAACACTAATTTGAAAAGATACATGCTCCCCTATTTTTATTGCAGCATTCATTATATATAATAGCCAAGAAATCAAAATAACCTAAGACTCCATGAATAGATGAATGGATAAAGAAGTGATATAGAGAAGACAGTTGCCTGGCGTTGGGCGCTGGAGGGCACTACACTCTCAAAAGCTGTCACACGGGCCCAGTTTTCCGCGGCCGTGTAAGGAGTAACCAGGGAGCTGGAGGGGAACCTGATTTGAGATCATTTCTTGGAGAACACAAAGAAGTGCGGTGTGCTGTGATTAAGCATGTGTACTCTGGACCCAGACTGCTTGGATTTGGATTCTAGCTCCACTACTTCCTAGCTGTGTGACCTTGAGATTGCACCAGCTGCCCTTTGACCCACCAACAACAATGAACCCCTGCAGTTTGGTAGTGCCAGTGGCCCTCTGGTCACAGAAGGCCTCATTGAGAATGGAGGGGAGTCAAGCAAGAAAAGAAAGAGAACAAATGCTCCTTTGGTCCTGATATGTTCCAGAGGTCTGATGTTTCACCCAGCTTTGGACCACTGTCTTCCTTCGACAGAAATGACTGGAGAGCTAACTCCAAGGTGCAGTTACACAATGCAAAGAGATTTTATTTGGCTGTGGGTCTATGAACTAGACACTGCAGCTGATAGTAATAGAACTCTGAATGTGGATTCCACTGCAATGATGCTATGTCTGATCCAACTGCATGGGCCACAGCAATGAATAATCTTGGAGTGGCACCACTGGGAATCACCAGACAACCAGTTTTGCCTGACTTTTATCCTGCTCTTGAAATGATGACTGGAATTCCACCAATAACTCCAATGATGCCTGGCTTGGGAATAGTACTTCCTCCAATATGCCAGTAGTAAAAGATCCTACACTGTAAAAGCTGCACACTTTTTGCTCCAAATCCAAGACAGCACACTATCGGTGTTCCTTCCACTTCGGCTGATAGACCTTCTACATGAAGAGGTTACACTTGGAATCGACTGTCAAGTTAACAGTAAGCGTGGAATAAATGGTGGTGGGCAGGGGGAGGGGGGTAAGAAGTGATATATATACACAATGGAATATTATTCAGCCATAGAAAAGAATGAGATCTTGCCATTTGTGACAACTGGGTAGACCTAGAGGGTATAATGCTAAGTGAAATATGTCACACAGAGAAAGACAAATATCATACAACTTCACTTATATGTGGAATCTAAAAAACAAATGAATAAAAACAAAGTCCATGAGGATGTCTTGTATTGCATAGGAAATATAGTCAATACTATTGTCATAACTCTGTATGATGACAGATGGTAAGTAGATATCACATTTCATAGTATATAAAAATATTGAATCACTCTGATGTAAAACTGAAACTAAAATACTAGTTTTTCACCTAATTATTTTTCAACATTATAAGTTGACAGGAGGCACTTTTGAATCATGAAATCATGAAATCATGGTGGCATTTTTTGTCACCTGATCTCTGACCTCCTGCTCTTGCCCTCAGTACCTGTGATAGAGGCACAGCCGTGAAGGAGCCTTCTCAAGCCTGGTAGCTAGGACTCAAGCCCTTCCTCCCGGAGCCTGTGCCCTCCTTCTTCCCAGGGAACTCCTGTTCTTCTGGTCTCCTGTTCTGTTACTTTGGAAATGGAGCAGCAGGTCCTGCTGGAGTTTGCCTGGCTTCATAGGCCAGGGAGATGATGGCAGGCCTGGCGCTGCCCATGGGGTGTGAGAGGAAGAGAGTGGCCCAGAGAATGCTCCTCAGAGACACCCAGTTATTCCTGTTGCACATCCACCCATTTTGGGGAAACAGTCACGTTCAGAATGGTCCACCCTTAAGTCTCTCCTACAGAGAAGCTGCCGTGAATAAGGAGCTAGAGTCTGTCACAAATTCAGAGTTTGCAGCGCATTCCCACAAAACAGTCCAGCTGTAGACCTGTGCCTGAGGCTCGGGGAAGTTTGAAAACCCCAGTGCATCCTCATAAAGTATCATAAGTCAGTTCAGCTTCAAAGAAATTCATTGAAGGAAAAGCACCAATGTTCCTCTTTACACATTGGCCTCTTAGCAGGTGCCAGCTGTCTGGGCACCTTGGAGCGCATCATGGCCTAAAGAGCCTCCTGGACATTGTCCTTGCAGGTGTCTTGAAACTATTTTAGTAACATACCAGACTTCTTAACTGGAAGGCTTCCTGCAGTGGCCCCATGCCCCAGGTTGAAGGCAGCCTGGCTAATGCAGCTACAAACAGGATGGTGGGCAGGAGTCCTCCACACGGTGCCAGCTTCTCATGGGTTTCTCCTCAACTCCCCATCTCATCAGTTCCTCTCTCTGGGAGCACCCTGGAAGGAGCCCTGGGCCAGGTCAGTTGGCCAGGAGCAGGCAGTGGCCAGATGGTAGACGTGTTGGCTTTGGTAGGACGGCTTTTCTCTTCCAACTGCCCTGATTACTCCAGCCCTGACCCAGCTGTGATGTGAACTCAGGCCCTAGCAGGGCAGCTCCTCGGCCTGTGTTCTGGTCTTATCCCACTTCTGCCAGCACCAGCTTTGGGGAGCTGCATGCACTCAGTGCTGTGGACAGAGGGGGCTGCATGTCTGAGCCCTGTCTCTTGAGTGCATATGTTCCTGCACCCCAGCCTCTGCCACAGGACACTCCCTACGAACTGTTCCTTTGGCTCCTGCACAAGCCCCAGCGATAAGCTCATGCCTGCCTTGGGCTTCTGAGAATTTCCACTGAACTTGTTCCTCAGAAGCCCTGCCTCTTCTTGTATGGTGTTCTGCTCTTCTGGCTCCTACGTTTCTTGCCCCACTCACTTGTTTGCCATCTTCACATGCTCCCTTTCTCTGCAACTCTTTGACCAGGATGAGGCACAAGTGGCTCAGGTAGTTTTCGGTTTCCTCCTGCCCCTAAGGCTCCCTCTCTCTGCCTCCTGTCCTGCCCTGAGCTCATGTTTCTCTCTCCTTCTCCTCCATCTTTGTTGCTGGACCACAGCAGTCACAGGTAAAAAGTTAGCTAGCATCTGAAATGCGGAGTTAAGTTCTGTAGTTGTTGAACTCAGACGAACTTAACCTCAGCCAACAATAAAGGTTGTCTAGTTCAGCTGCAGGGAGGTGGGCTCGTGTGACTAGAGACCATGAGTAGAACAGTGTGGAGGTTGAGCTGCCTCATAAAGATGACGCGAATCCAAATGGGTGGCCTCCACAGTCAGCTGTCATGGCTGTACCAGCCCAGTGGAGACCCTGGGATCAATGGCAATCTCTCTGCACTTGTGGTCCAGGATGTACATTAACTCTTTTAAGGTGTCTCACGGAGGCTCATGCAGTTTCATCCACAAAGACAGACTGTCTGACGAGGTTACCCACAGCATCTGGGTTTCTGAGTCAAAACCATGCAATGGTAATATGGAAACCAAGAGCCACAGTGAGCCCCACCTAGGCTGGTGGCCTGCCCCCCATACCCCAACAGAGCCCCTCCCACCTGGGATTGAAGAGAGCTTATGCTGTCAAGATATGCCCCATGGTACCCTGTGCTTCCTTTCTGCCTTAACTGCCAGTCAGAGGTGGTGGCCCTGGATTGAGTCTCCAGAGCCGTGCAGTAGTCCAAGGGCAGTCGGTCACCCTACCAGAAGGCCCACTGTGATGATGGAGAGGAAGCTGACCTTGGCTGCTAGGGCTAATCAAATATTGACTGAGTGGTCTACATAAACTGCCACACACAAAATGAGTACATAGGTTACTCTCAAAATCAGGGCTTCTTACTGTACTTGTGTCTAAAAAAAATCACAGCAAACTCAACACAATTCAGTTGTGAGATTCTCACCCTTCTCTTTTTGCTGAGCTGAAATTCTTAGGAAAATGCTTGCAGGCACCATCAATGAAGAATGTCTTGAGGCTGTACTTAGCAGAACTAACAATTCCTGTGTTTCTTGCTTCCCTTGAGGATCAGGTGTTAAAACCTCAGATGTCTATTAAAAAGAAAGTGGGCCCGGGTTGCTAGCCCAAGAATGCCATTTATAAAGTTGTTTGTGTGAAAACAGGTGGCATTTTCCTTTCAGCACTTTCCAGTTCTCATATTCGTGTGAGCCTTTTGCAGACAGGTGGGCTGCAGCAAGGCTTGCCTCTGCTTCCCCACAGCAAATACTTGCACAGCTTGTGACTGGCATTCCAGGAAATGTGGGGCTTATTTGTAGCCTTTGTGAGTCTGGGGCCATTCTGTCAGAAAAGGGTGATCATTAGGAAATGACTCTGCTCCCTGGATGGCCAACCTCTGAGAACAGAGTGGCTTTGCTAATCACCTTGAAAACAAAACAAGAGTCATTCAAAGCTAACCAGAATGCAGCTGGTCCACTGGACAAAGAGATGAATCTGTCTAGTAAGTGTTTTAGTTTCTTTCTCCTCTGTACTCATTGCAGATGGCCTCCACTGATGAGATAGGCCACGAGATTGCCGGCTTTCTTGACCAGACCTTGTACAGATGGGATCACCTCTGCCTGGAAGCCCCTAGGCCGAGAAAACTGGCCCGAGAACTCCTCGCTGAGCTGCGCGCGCACGTCCAGCCCCGGCCCGCTGCACGTGGAGCTGCTGTGCATGCAGCAGGCTCCCTGGGGCCCCGTGACGAAACGAGTTCTTCGTGGTGAGGATGAGCCGTAGACCTCTTGCCAGGAGCAGCGAGTACATATTTTATGAAGTGAGAAGACAAACTCAGTCCAGTTTATCAGTTCTTGACTAGATTGTGCCTTGAGCATTCGCTACCTGCTCAGCTCAGCTGTCAGAGAATTACTGGAGAAAAGCCTTGAATCAGAGGACACTTTCCTTTTTTCCTCATGTCAAATGAAGATATGCAACTATTACTTGAGTGGTTCAAAGTCTTTGGACCAAGAAATTGGTCATGAACCACTGATCAATTTACAAGTAACTTAGTCCTTTTTCACAAATTTCTTTTTTCAGAAGTCAGGCTACTGTGATTGGTGTTTCTTTTAATCCATGGGGCTTTGAGATCAAGCCACCCTCACTTGCTTCCCTAAGAAATTCTTCCGTGAGGAGTCTGTTGGGCACCTCCAAGGGGAAGCAGAGGCCATCAGGCCCAGTAGCAAGTGGTAGTGACAGGGCCACTCCTCAGTGGTGGCCCTCAAGCCAGCCATGCTGTGGAGACAGCACTGCTTAGCACTGAAATAAAGCCAGTTCCAATGCTAACTCATTTTGCTTTCTATTTGCTAAACACTTCCACTAAGGGAGCTCACATTGCCTCAGAGAGGGCTGACAGGAGAATATAGGATATGTTGGGAAGAAGAGATTATATTTCAGTTGTTTAGTTAACTAAGGTGGGAATTAGAAATTTCTAATAAAGAATAGGTAACACCAATATTTATTTCACATCGGTTAAAAATTTTTCCCCTTTCAAATTTCTTTTTTTTCTTACATGGACTAAAAGCATCCCAAGACCTCACTTTCCTTTTTTTTATTTTTTTTTTTTTAGGTTTATTCTGAGAGTGAGTGAGTGAGCAGGGGAGGGGCAGAGAGAGAGGGAGAGGGAGAAAACCCCAGCAGGCACTGTCAGTGCAGAGTCCAGCAAGGGGCTCGAACTCACAAACCATGAGATCATGACCTGAGCTGAGATCAAGAGTTGAATGCTTAACTGGCAGCCACCCAGGTGCCCCTCAAGTTTATTCTTCATATGCACTGATGGTGTGCTCTTTTGTGTGCATTCTGTGGGTTGAATCAGTCAGGAGTTTTATGGCTACTTTGATTTTTGTGTTAGTAATCTCTGAGTCCCCTGCAGTTTGAGCTCCTATTTGAGGTATAAGTAATGTTTTGTTGTATTAGAGGTTGTGGTTTTAGGGGAATTACTGTTTTGGTATATGGATCTACCTAAAGATCTGAAAAATTCAAGACCTTTTGACTTTTGACAAATATTGCAGTTTGAACAATGTATTGGTAAAATACTTTAGTCATGGCTACCAGCATTATTACTTTCATATAAAAAGTCTTCCTCAAAATGTGTAGTAGTTTTGATAGAGGAGTTGTAAGCTTACGTGGAGTCAAGGACATCTCTCCTATGTTGTTTGCCATGGAAGCTGTGACCAACCTCTGTGGGCATGAAGATGGGAGTCTGCTTGGTGGCCGTGAATAGTTCCTGGTGGGAATCAAACTTCCTTGTGGGCGTGCTCCCCCTTGGAAATCCAGTCATGCTGTATTCCGCAGCGAACAATATAAACAAGACTGTTATCCACCTCAGACTTTCTGGAAGGTTCCTTCCTGTCCTGACCTTACCTCAGCCTATTTGTAGTATCTCTAGTTCTTTTACAAAGCCTCTGAGTTCTCCCAAGCCTTGGATGTGTGGGTCAGCACCTGACCAGACTATCTGATCTGGCAGAGCATTAGTCTTCATGCTAGTGAACTCCTAGCAGCCAGGCGGTTCTTGGGTCTGGAGTGAACCTTCTTTGTCTGTGAAGGCTTTCCTGAGGGGACAGCAGGCACTGGCTTGTGGACTGATTCCGTTTTCTCCCCTTGCCCTTTCCCACTCACAAGAGGGGGAATGCTGCACAGGGGGAGTCCAAGGAGAATGGGACTGCTCCCCAAACTGGAGGGGCAGCTGGGAAGCCTCGTGGGTGTTCAGGCCCTGGTCTTCGCTTTGGATGGGGCTACCCCATCATTCCACTCCCTTCTCTGAGGGGGAAGGAACCTCCCAAAGGGCAGATGGAAGAGGCTGTGCAGCAGAACGACAGGAAGCGGTGCCTTCCCGTTGATGACCCAAGAAGACAGACACGTTGTGCTCTCCCCACTGCTGACCAAGCCCACAGCCAGCCACCAGTAAGGAAATCCAGTCAGGGCAGCAAAAATCAGGGGCAGGCTGGGAAGTATTTAGTGAACTCCACCCCCTCATTCAGTTTGGGGGAGAGTCTGGGGAAAGTCTGGACACATGGGTGTTTTTTAGTTTCTTGAAAGAAGTCCTAGCTGGAAATGGGCTCTGGTGAGAATGCACGTCAAGGCCTGTGGTGTGGGTGAAGCGAAGGCCCTGCAGGCTGCTTGTCCCCCCGTTGCAGAGCCAGGAGCAGGGAGGCCTATAGAACACATTAAGCAGCAGGGCTGAGGCCCAGAGGCTATACGTGGGGTTGACTGGACTGGGTTTCTTTCCAGCACAGGATCTGTGCCGGGCAGATGCCTTCAGCTTCTGCCAGCAGAATATCCAGTGAAGAGTGGCTGAAACAGGCAAGATCCCTGAAGGTGTCAGATACAGGAGACTCAGGGAGGCGGCTGAGTCAGCCACTCAGCAGTGTCGTGGCTAGAGATCGGCTTTACTGGACTTCTGGCTTTTCTCTCCAAGTTCAAGAAAGCTGCCAAGCCCAGGCCTTGCTGACAGCCTCTAGGAAGGTTCTCGTGTCTCTCCCCGCAAGCCCACACCAGACCCTCATGTCATTGGCAGACCTGGCCGCCACAAAATGGGGCTTGCTGCCACCCTGTTGCTAAGACCATGGGCAGATTTATCAAGACACTAATGAAGCTTCAGGGCCTTGCACCACCTGGCCCCTCCCCAGGCCCTGGGAGAGGCCCCAGCACTGTGCTGCCATGGTCATCTGTTTTGTAAAATTTGTAAAGAGAAGTTAACTGTAACTGGCAAAGATGTCTCTGTGTGCTCCTACTGCCCCCCCCTCCCCTGGGCGATGTGCATTTCTGCGATCCAGCTGAAGGAAGCCGAGTTGGTTCAGAACCACTTCGGAGCACAATGAAGTTCCTGTGAAGGACCAGCTTCCAAGAATGCCGTCACCAGCCTGGCCAGTTTAGCTGGTGCTGCCCCAGAGGCTGCGGCACACCAGAAAAGTGGCCTCTGCCACCACAGACCCGCAGGTGCACAGGAGCAATAGTGAGGGAAGAGAGAGGAGTCCGTCCAAAACCTCTGGCTTGGGTCTGGGGTGAACTTGATAGAGATTTTCAGAGATCTGACAACAGCTCTAAACTTCTGTGTTCCCTGCAGCAAGCCAGGAAGCTGAATAGAGTTTTCTAAAGGGTTAGTAATGAAATTTTGGATAAAGGGTGCTGGAGAGACTATGGGAATGTATAAAATCACTGTGCCAACAAGAGATGATCAGAGAGGACAGAGCTGCCAAAACTTGGGGAGGAGAGGCATGACTGGCTACCTATTAATGCAAAGGCTGTCACCCCCTGGCACTTCATGGTGTGTGGCATCTGCTGGCTCTTTTCAATCTGTAATTTGTTCATTATAAATAAAAAGTCCCATCACACTTGAGTGTGTGTTCACTAAAGAGTACAGCTTTCTCAGAAAAAAGCTTCCCTCCACTCCTCAAGCCACACCTTCTGTCAGAGTGGAGAAGTCACTAGCAGGGGCTTGAAAGGGGGACCCACCGCTGTGGCCAGGAAAATGAGGGAGATCAGAACGGAGCCTGTCTTGTTAGCCAGAGGGGCCAGGGGAGAATGTGAGGAATGTTGGTCCTTGTTTGACAAGGACTGCACATTGATTTTGCTTCCCAGGACATAGAGACATGGATTTTTTGTGCTTCTCTCCCTTCTTTTCCTCATACCTCTGGCCCCACCCCCACCCCCAGCAGTGCTGGTGATGGTCTTTTCCCTGCCTGACACTAGTTTTCACATGGATTCCATAGACTGTCAAACACTTGTCACTTATTACTCTTCACCAAGCCACTTTACTCCTAGAGAACCAAAAACAAGGCAAAATAAGTATGTGTGTGTTAAGGCCTTCTTCTAGAATCCAATTCCACAATTTTATACCATGAGTCAAATCCTACCCCTCATATGGTAACAAAGTCTACAAAGCCTTTCCGTTCCCCCAGTCCTGACATAATCATGATGATAACTTCCTGTATTGGGGGTTTGGGGTAGGACACTCAGATTCAGATATGGAAAGCTTCACGTTTAACTTTTCTGTAGAAAAGCAGAGTTAAATCGGTGTTGAACATCTCACTGGCCTCTGGTGTTTCCCTCAGTATAACAAATCCACGGATATCCGCCAGGATTCTTCCTGGCAAGCAACAGGATTGGACACAGTGTTGAAAGTAACAGGGAACTATTCAAAAGTATCTAAAAGCCCACAGAACCGTCTGTAAGCAGACAGGGCTTAGTAGCCAGGCAGCTGACAGCAGAGCCCAGACCTCTCTTTAGAATGGTCGGTGAGGAACCTCCAGCTGTCACCGCCAAATCCTGCCGCACAGAACCTTTGGGGCTCGCTGGTGTGAGGCCCGCCACCCCCACAGGGAGACAGGCCCTGTCCCCACTCGGCACCAGTGCATCTGACAGGGATGCAACTCTCCTGGCTGCATGCTAGCTGGAAGGGCACCTGGAAAACCAAGTGTCTGGCTGGTTTTGCTTCCATGATGCTACCGGACACCTCGAATACCAACAGTCTCCTACTTACAGGAAGGGCCAGGGCCTGGGCAGCGGGAGAGAAGAAAAACTCTCCAAAATACGTATCCTCTGCTCTTCAGCACTCAAGAAGGTTGAGGACCACGAAACAGTCCAACTACTAATCAAGAAAAGGTAGAGGGCCCTTGGCAGAGAGCCAGTGTGCAGACACCCAAGGGCGAGTTTCTCCAGTGCTGCGTGATTAACAGCGTGGAGCAGGTGCGTGCATGTGGGGGCGGCAGGTGCGTGCATGTGGGGGCGGCAAGTGTGCTGGAGGGCGCTTAGCAGCATCCCTAGCCTCTTCCTACTACGTCCCGCCCAGCGGCGACAAGACTGTCTCTAGAATGTCTGGGAGAAAACCCCCTCATCCTCCAGCAGAGAACCATTGCTATAGCTGGGGGTTCGTTGTTTCTGGAAAGACATCCCGGAGAGAAACACAAACAGTTTCAGACATCTAAATTAGACTTAATAGGATCCTAATAAGAGAACTAGATAATCTGATTCCAAAATTCATAGGGAAAAATAACAATCAGGAGCAGCCAGGAAATGCCTGAAAGTGAGGTGTACTGCGGTGGAACGAGGTGGCCCGCGCACTGGCACGAGCTGTGAGGCTGCAGCGTGCCCGCAGTGCGGTGGGACCAAGGCAGCTGCGCACGAGGCCCCTGTCTGGGTGGCGAGCCCTCTCCGTGGACCAGCCAGCAGTCCTCAGGTCCCTCACAGGCCTGGGCAGCCTCTAATCCCGTCAGTCCCTGCTTCTTCCCTGCCAGTTTCCCTCGGCTGGCAGAGCATTCCAGGGCTCCTCCCTCAGCTGGAGAGCTGGTCCCTGCGTGTCCCCGGCCTTTTCCTGGGGGGCCGCTCCCAGGGTCCACTTTGGGCCTCTGCCATGCGTGCCCTCCTGCACTGGGCTCTCACCTATCTCTGCAGAGGGGCGGGCCCACACCCCCTCCCGGACCACAGACCTGGACGCCCCACTACCCCCTGGGCATCAATGACCTCCAGGTCGGATGACCATCTCAAATTTATACGTGCAAAGCTCATGCCACCAGCTCCATGCCATCTCCCCAAACCCACGACCTTCCCACGTTAGTTGACAGTAACTCCATCTTTCCAGGGAATGAGACCCAATTCTGTAGTTATTCTTGATTCTTCTCTCTCTCACCCCCACATCCAAGCCATTAGAATATTCTGACCGTTTCTTGCCCTCCACTCTCAGACACCGTCCTCCTCCTCGTCTCCCTGCTCCTGCCCACCTCGCTGCAAACAGCCTCGGCAGTCTCTCCAGCGTGACATGGCATGCAGCTGTTCGAACATTCCAAATGTTCCGTGCTTCACCCTGAGTAAAACCCAGCATTCTTAAAATGACTTTAAGACACTACACAATCTGGACCCCCTTTTACTGACTTCATCTCCTAATTTTCTCTGCAACCCTTTCACCCATCTCCCACTACCAGCTCCACCACGTGGGCCCCCAACAGTGACTCCCACATATGGTACACTCCAACCCCGGGGTCTTTGAACGGGCTGTGCTGAACCCCCTAGACATACAGGCCAGTCCCTGTGTGCGCACAGGTCACTGTCTCCATGATGCCTCCCTGCCCCTGACGATGGCACGCCACTCTCCTCACTCCTCACCCTGTACTACCTTGGCTTTTGTCCCCAACACACCACTCCCAGACCCCAGGTGACCTACTTACATAATTTGTCTACTCTTCTTTGACCGTCACCACTACGGGTGCCTGGAATAGTTGTAGGCATATCAAAGGTGCCCGGTAAATATGGCTGACTTGCTCTGTAAAGGGATTTAGTATGCAATAAAACCATTTTGATCAACAGGGAAATGATGGTGTTGGGAAATCCAGTTGGACCTCCACTTCTTTGATTTTTTGATGAAAAGAAACATTACAAAATAAAACGTCCAGCCCTGTCTCTTTTTTTTGAAATTTTATTTTATTTTTTTACTTTATAAAGTTTCATACTTTTTTTAACATATGCAATTATTTATTGGGACTTCATCAAGATAAAAAGCTTCTGCACTGCAAAGGAAACAATCAAGAAAACTAATAGGCAACCAACAGAATGGGAAAAGATAGTTGCAAATGACATATCAGATAAAGGGCTAGTATCTAAAATCTACAAGGAACTCACCAAACTCCACACCCACAAAACAAATAACCCAGTGAAGAAATGGGCAGAAGACATGAACAGACACTTCTCCAAACAGGACATCCAGATGGCCTACAGGCACATGAAACAATGCTCAACATCACTCATCATCAGGGAAACACAAATCTAAACCATACGGAGATACCACCTCACACCAGTCAGAGTGGCTAAAATGAACAAATCAAAAGACTATAGATGCTGGCGAGGGTGTGGAGATATGGGCTCCCGCCTACACTGTTGGTGGGAATGTAAACTGGTGCAGCCACTCTGGAAAACAGTGTGGAGGTTCCTCAAAAAACTATCCAAAGAACTCCCTTATGACCCAGCAATAGCCCTGCTAGGGATTTACCCAAGGGATAGAGAAATGCTGATGCACAGGGGCACATGTACCCCAGTGTTCATAGCAGCAATGTCAACAATAGCCAAAACATGGAACAAGCCTAAATGCCCATCACCTGATGAGTGGATCAAGAAGATGTGGTATATACACACAA
>NC_043712.1:63020525-63063258 GCF_006229205.1 Suricata suricatta
TTTTATATACTGTTAAGTGAAACTGCAATACAATCTAAGTTTATTTTGGGAGTGTTTGCTGTATAATTGGATTTAATGAAATGTTTAGAGGTGCAGTAGGCATGATTTCCAGCCCTGTCTCTTTACCAAATGTCAGCATCTTGAAGTCTGGGCTGGGGTTCTCTCCACAGAAGACTCGCTCTGTTCTGTTTGTAACTGGGTGGTAGGAAGGCTGCTCCTACTCTGGGAAGAGAGCCTATTACTAAGATAAATAGAAAGCAGTTTATAAAAGCAGAACCTCCCCGATGTAGAAAGAATGTTTTTCTAGTTCATCTAGAATTCCTTGCTTCCCCCTCCCCCGGCCCCCAAGTCCCTGCCTGGGGTCTGCAAGTCCACGTCCCGGGCCCACTGCTTCCAAGAAGGTCTCTTAGTCCTTGGTGGGGATGCAGGGAGGAGGGAAGGGGCCTTTCCCTGCACAAGGTGGGGTCCTGAGACCCCACTCGCATCACTTGGAAACTTCCACAAATTATCCATTTTGGGTCCTTGAACCAAATGGGAGCACTTTCTATGTAAGATAGAAAACCCACGGGCACCTAGGTAGCTCAGTTAAGTGTCCAATTCTTGATTTCATCTCAGGTCATAATCTCACAGTTTATGAGACTGAGCCAGGTTGGGCTCTGTGTTCACAGCACAGAGCCTGCGTAGGATTTTCTCTCTCTCTCTCTCTCTCTCTCTCTCTCTCTCTCTCTCTCTCTCACTCTCTCTCTCTCTCTCTCAAAATAAATAAAAAACATTAAAAAAAAAAAGAATTCCCAGAAACCAGGGCACCAGGGTGGCTCAGTCAGTCTTGGTTTCAGCTCAGGGCATGATTTCACAGTTCGTGGGTTTGAGCTCTGTGTCAGGCTCTGTGCTGTCGGTGAAGGCCCTGCTTGGGATTCTCTCTCTGCCTCTCTCTCTGCTCCTCCCCTGCTCACTCTCTCAAAAATAAACAAAAAATTATGAAAAAGAAACCCTAGAAACCACAGAAGACAAAAAAAATTGACCATACAAAATCTTTAAAATAACCAAAAATCCAGGGTGCCTGCGTGGCTCAGTTGGTTGAGTGACTCTTGATCTTGGTTTTGGCTCAGGTCATGATCTCATGGCTTGTGAGATAGAGCCCCATGTCAGGTTCCACACCTAGCATGGGATTCTCTCCCTCTTTCTCTGCCCCTCCCCAATAAATAATAAAATTAAAAATTAAATCTAAAACCAGGGGCGCCTGGGTGGCTCAGTTGTTTAAGCGTTCAACTTTGGCTCAGGTCGTGATCTCACAGTTTGTGGGTTTGAGCCCCGTGTCAGGCTCTGTGCTGACAGCTGACAGCCTGGAGTCTGCTTCAGATTCTGTGTCTCCCTCTCTCTCTGCACCTCCTCAATTTGAATTCTGCCTCTCTCAAAAATAAATGTTAAAAAAATTTTAATAAAATTAAAAAAATAAAATGTACACATCTCGGAAACTGTGGTAGCAGAATCACCAAATGATCCAGCAACTCAACTTCTAGAGGTATCCTGGGAAGAACTGAAGCAGGGACCTGGGGAAGTATTTGCCCTCCGTGCTCCCCACAGCTCTACACAGCAGCCAAAAATGGAAGCCACGGGGCCATGGACAGACCAACACGGGGGTCTGTCTGCACGGTGGGGTCTTACTAGGAATGAAGCTCTGACACTGGCTACAGCATGGACACAACTTGAGGATATTTTGTTAAGTGAACAAAGCCAGACACAAAAAGACAAATACTTTGTGATTACACACAATATTTATAAGAGGTGCCTAGAGTAGACAAATTTGTAGAAACAGAAAAAGAATGGAGGTTGCCACGGGCGAGGGGGGGGGGTGCAGGCGGGGATGGAAGTTAGTGTTTGACGGGACAGAGTTTGACTTTGGGAAGATGAGAAGGTTCTGTGGACTGATGGTGGTGATGGTCACACAACCCTGGGAAGGTTGAAAATGGTTAAGATGGTAAATTTTGTTACGTAAATTTTCCAAAAAATATTAAATAAAAAAATTTAATTTACATATCCTCTTCTCCATTAACAAAAATCCAGTTCTTCAGAGCCACCTCTTACCATTTCAGGTTGCACGGACCCCACCACAACGAGCAAGTCCAGGAACCGACCCACAGATACACTAGCGCTTTGAATACCCAGAATGCCTAGGGTGACTTCCTGTAGCACTGATTCGCAAGGTGCTCACTGGAAAAGCTGAAAGGCTCAGCAGTAAAGGGCCAGGTAAATAAATCAACAAATGAACAAAGAGGAGCACACACCCTTACAGCTGATGCCAGGTCCTGTTATCGAGGTTTTCCATAAATTGATTAATCAAATTCTCACAACCTCCTAACAGAGTTATCCACAGTTTATAGGTGAGGAAGCAAACCCAGGAGGACCCACAGATGAGTCCGGCAGGGCTGGGCTCTGCGCAGAGGAGCCCACGCAGCTGCGGACTACTGCCCCGTGAAGGGGACAGGCGCCACAGAGCCAGCCAAGCAGAAGTCACCTCCTCGGGCGTGCCGATCGTGAAATAGGCTGTCACACGGAAAGGCTGGCGTGTCCACTGCTCCCGTGTGGGCGCAGAGCTGGGGCCGCGGATGTGTGCTGGCTGGAATGCATCCTCAGGGGCAGTCTGTGGGGCCTGGCCCATCAAGCTCCTAACCATGAAGGTTTTGGAGAAGGGACCAGGTGAACATGTGGAGGAAAAGTTACATATTTGTTTCTATTTGTTTGCATGTTTGATGTATGCAGGAAAAAAAATTGTATTCAGCAGCACACAGAGGATGGTTCAGGTTTGCCTGTTCCGGTGCCACCTGGGGCTGTACCAGGGGACAGCCGCCTGGTACTTCCTGCACTTCCCTCAGCACCGCCATTCCACAGCTTATTCAAGAGACTTCGTTCTGGCCTTGAACACAGAGTCCTCTCGTGAAAGACAACCCGGTTTGCATCCAGATGTCTGACTTACAGGGAAGATGGCCTGAGGACCATCTGGGGTTTCCTGAGCACCCCCAGTTGGAGCAGTATGTGGACCATGACCCAACTTACCCATTATCCTCTCATTTGTCCCCGTGCCTTACGTCTACTTTGAGAGCCGCTCCTTGGCCGTAACTGGTGTTTAAGTCCCGGGAGACTGAAATCAGGCCGTCAGTGGCAAAAGCCTGAAGCATGAAGGTGAGAGGCTCTGGGATCTTAACCGGAGGGCTTCCTTTCCTTCTGCCTTTCCCATCTCCTCTCCAGTCCTAGGACACTCCTGACCCAGAGGCCTGTTCTGCCAGACCTAGTGCAACAAGGGAAGACTATCAGAGCGAAAAGAACATTCTGGAACACAGGGCTCTTGGCAGTACTGCCAAGGCCCAACTACAGGCGGCGGTTCAGGCACCTCCCGCACCTCTCCACAGGCAGGAACGCCTCCTGGGCCAGGCTTCACTGCGGAGAAGCGTCTCCTCAGGCCGGCATCAGGAACACAAAAGCGGCTTCAGAAAACAGAAACCCCGGCCTCCCGGGCGGAGCCCCAGAGGAGCCGCCCAGGGAGAGGCGCGGTGCCCAAGCCCGGCGTCCGCGCCCCTCAGCGTGACTGCGTCGTGAGGTGGCAGAGCCGCCTGACGGGACCGGGGGAGCCTGGGCAGGCGGCAGGACGAGTCTTTAGAGAGGTCCCCTTCCCTTCACAGTCCTGGGGGCTGAGGAGCCGAAGGCCTGGGCTCATTTTATCCCTAACACTGGGCAGGGGGATGACGGAAATCTATCGGAGAGGCCTTTACCTGCATTTCCGCGTTCTGCTTCGCCCCGCACACGCGCACCTGCGCACACGCACGCACACCGGTGTTAGTGCTGTCACCAGCCCTTCCCAGGCCGGGCTCCCAAGCGTGGGCCGCTCTGGCTGGCGGTCCTCCCCCAGGGCCGCGTGAGCCTCTGCGCCAGCGCTGCCACGCCAGAGTGCCCGATGCCCACCGCCATCCTGGCAGGAGGCTCTCAGATGCCAGTGCTGGTCCTGGGAACATCTAGGTTTACGGGAGCTTCCTTCCGCCCCCAGGCTCGGCTGGGGCCTTTCTCTTTTTACACACCCTCTGGACTGGAACAGAAATGCCTTATTAGCCGATCAATCTCCCAGACAGCACCAAAGGGTGGGAAAAGATCTATAAAACCCCCCGCCTGTGAATAGCCCCCATCCACCTCTCCTCCCCTTCCACCTTGTAAACCCTCAGGGCGCAGCCAGGGAAGGCTGAGGTCATTGTCCGCTGGACATTTGGGAGGGGGGTAGGCTAGGAGATCATGCCCTCCTCACTAAGCTTGGCCTCGGGCACTGCCCTGGGAGGTCCAGACAGCCCTTTAAGCTCCCACCTCTCTCGGGCTTCAGACGCCCAGGCTTTCTCTATTCCCCAGCCCCAACCTTGGGCTGAAGAGGCCCCAGGAAGTATAGGCTCCTTTGGGTATGGAGTCTTTGCCACAGCTAGGCATCCCACCCCCACTCCGCACGGAAGGGCCCCCCTCCCACCTCTCTGCAGCCAGAGCCGGCTCAGCCCAAGGTGTCCTGAGGAGAGGGCACTCCAAGGGACCATCTAACTCCAAAGCACCTGCACTCTGTCACCTGCCAGTGACACCTGCAGAAGCCCTTCTCTGACTTCTTAGGAATGTGGTGTGATGGGCCTTGTCACCCCAGGGAAGCTGGCTAGCAGAGGCCACAGGCCTGGGATGGCCAGAGATCTGTCAGGCAGGAGGTGTACATTCACCAGTGTAGGTCTGCCCGGCTGAAGGGGTGGGCGAATCCCCTCATGCCCCTCATTCTCCTACCCAGTGCTCATCTACTGAACGAGCAAGTGGTTAGCCCAGAACACAGAGCTCTTAAAACACTGGCCCTTGATCACAGCTCACTTAGCTTTTGCTTTCCAGCTGTCTGGTGGGTTACAGGTGCCTTTGGTGAGGCTGACTGGGACCCAGGCAGCTCCAACCCAGGCTGAGGCGCAGCCTGCACTTAGCCTTTGCCAAGTGTCCATGCTGCATCAGGCAGGCCAGGAAGAAAGCCAGAATGCACTGGAAACATCTGTCTGAAGCCTCTCTTATGGAGCTCTGTTCTTCATTTTAAAGGGATGGTTGAAGGTTAGGGATGCAGTTTACTATTTCTGGTTCTTATACTTGGGGCACTGGTTTCTGCCTGCTACTGCGACGTGTCTGTACCTCATTTGGGATGGAGACTATTTCAATGTTTTGATGTGAAATGCCAATAAAAATAAATGCTTTAAAACCCTGTAACCCTAAAATAGAGGCCAAGAGGGAGAACTGACACATCTTCCCTGCCTCCTCCCCCACCTCCATTTCCAATCCTGGTACAGCCAGAGCTCCCGGCACTTCAGTCCTGGCTGTGGCCCAAAGCCCAGAGGCCAGGTGGTGGGAGCTGGATGGGCAGCAAGGGCTCTTGGGGTGCTCCCACACCTCCTCCTTCTGAAGCTCGGCCCCTCAGCCCAACTGTGATGGAGGGAACAGGGCCACCTCAGCTGGCCAGGGGGTGACAGCCAGGCCCCAGCCAGGCCAAACACAGGGTGGAGCACCCAGGGGACATCAGAGGCCTGGCCACGTCCAAGTATGCTGGCAGCCAAGGTGAACTGGGGAGATGGGCTCCTGTCCCCAACCCGACTTGCTCTTGGAAGACACAGGGTCTGCTCACTGAGACGTGGAGGCTTGTGGTTCTAGAGAGGAGGACAGTTGCTTGGCAGTTAACCAATTAACTCACTCAGAGGACAAGACTGCTTCCTCTTGCTCTTTTAATAATTCCTGTTAGACGACCAGTTCTGTGCTTGACTGCCTGGTTGAGGTGGTGGTGGGCTTGCTCGGTGCCCCCCACACCTCTTGGGAGGGCTTGGCAGGCCTGGGCGCCTCACAAGGAGGGAGCCTGCTAACACTCCCCTCCTGGAGGAGATCTCCCAACAGCCCCTGGGAAGTGACTGGCTCCCGACAGCCAGTAAACACGGAGTGTTTCAGGTCACAGTTACCCTTAAGGAAGCTGTACGGGGCAGGCACGATGGGCTAGTGGTTCCTTTGCTTTACTAGACCAGGGAACTAACAGGGATTTGTGGGACCCTCTGCTGGGAATGCGCCATCTTGCTGGTACACAGGCGCGTTTCCCTTGGTTTACTTCCCACACGCATTCTACGGATGGTGCATCCCGTCACGTCTGTTTGATGAGGGAACAGTGGCAGGGCTCAGAGGTACCGCCAAGGCCAGAAACGGATTCTGGGGGGCGGGAAACAGCAGAAGCTGTGCCACCGAGAAAGGATGGGGTGCCAACTGCCATGCAGACAGGTTTTTTGTGACTCCTCCATGGTGACTTGAGTGCATCTGACTCAATCAAGTTGCCGTTTTCCCAAAGCAGGTGTCACTGACCCCACCCTCGCCCAGGCCCATTCTCACAGCAAATGGGACTAGGAGTGCAGGCCTGTCAACCCTCAGCCCACTGGTGATGAGGTGGGCTGTCCCTGACAAGTGTAGCACGGAGTGCACAGGCCACAGCATGAGATGCAATCCCAGGGAGGAAAAGACCCACATTCATATGCCGCCTGTCACTTCGTAGGAGACCTTAGGGATCTGGCCAGTTAAAGCTGTCGAGGCAAGATCCATAGTGGGAACTGCGGCAGGGCAGGCTCACATGCAGACCCTGGTCTCCACGACAGCCGGGGCTCTGGGTCCTCTGCGAATTCTCTGGCCTGGACCGAGGCTGCTCTTGGAAGGTGCCATGTGGTCATGTGAAGAGAAGCAACCCAGGGAGGACAGTGTACTTTCACTTCAAACCCTATCACATGCCCTGGGTGACCCGCCATAGTGAAGCCTTTTTTCCTGCAAGCATGGAACATTTAAGAAAGTAGCATGAGGGTCAGAGACCTGCCTCCTGGCTGACGGCGGCGGCTCTGCAAGCCCGCAGCCCCCCAGGTTCGGGCCGCGGGCTGCTCTCCCGCAGCCTTGCTGCACTCCTCTTAGGAGATGCCGAGGTGCGAGCTAGGAAAACCTGCCCACGATTCTGAAGAAACTCGGAAGGGGTGGGTAACGGGTGTGGCTGGGGCACCAGCAGGAGGTCCCCACGGAGGCCCACTCACACTCCCTCCCTCATCTTCCCTGCTGTCCCCGTGGGAAGGAGGCCTGTATCTGCAGGCCAAGAAGGCAAACGACCCACGGGACTCAGCCAAAGCTGTGACCAGGGCGTCAGTTCGGATGATCCAAGAGACTCGGATCATGGGAGCAAGGCAATTAGCTATTGTCTTGCTCTGTGTGCAAAATCCCATGTTTGCGGTAGCTCCACTCTGCCTCAGTGGTTTCTAAAGACAAAAGGAGGTTTTAACTGTTTGCAAAAACAAGAGTAGCCTAAGCTCTGGGCCGGCTGGTTGCCCACATCGCACAAGGGCGCAGTGAGTGGCTGTGTGCACCCGGCCTGGTGGGCAGGGCTGTCCAGGCTTCCAGGTCCCTTCCTGCTCCACCCGAGACCAGAGGGAGGCCACGTCATTTATTCCAACGATTCCCAGGAAGCAGCGCTCCTACATTTATTCAAATTCCTATTCAAAAATAAGAATTTTTTTTTTTTTTGAGAGAGCATCCAAGCAGAGGAGGGGGAGGAAGAGAGGAGGGAGAGCGAGAATCTTAAGCAGGCTTCACACTCAGCACAGAGCCCTACACAGGGCTTGATCCTACGACCCTGGGATCCTGAGCTAAACTCAAGAGCCAGGCGCTCAATCAACTGAGCCACCCAGGGGGCCCCCAAAATTTGAATCTTGTACCGCTATGGCTAAAAAAGTACATACAATCATATGCAAAGCATATGTAACAGAGAAGAGCAAACCCTCAGGAAACCTTCTAGAATAATAGTCACCATTAAAGAATTCTGAAGACCAAGAGCTTTTAATGAAGGAATGTGTTAAACACACGCTTCCTCCCACAAGCCTGACGCAGAGCCGGGTGAACACTGCCCTAGAGCCACACTCGAGGCCGCTCCCGTCCAACTCAGGCCCCGGCAACCTCGGGACTGCACTGACCACGAGGGCTTCTCGTGGTTTCAAACCACCCTCCCTCCGGAACAGCGCCCGGAAGCTTGGTTTCCTTGTGCGTGGGCGTGTGTGCGTGCACACGCACGTGCCATCCGAGCAGGGGCAACCCTTCATGCTCTCGTGGCCACCCGGAAAGGTGACAGACTAACTGGTGAACAGGAGAGGGCCGGTATCAAGTTGCAGAGAATACCCCTCGGGTTACCTCATTTTTCTTTCTAAACAGTATTAAAAATAATAAGTATGAAATGGAGAAGCACACAGGAATACAAAAGTAGCAATCCACTGTTTTATTATGAATACATCTTGGATTCTTACCCTGCCCTTTTGGAAATCTCAAGACCTATCAATCGAAATAATTGTGTAGGATCTTCCTGAAGTGGCCCAGAGAAGAATGCCAAGTGGTGTTCCCTGGTCCCAGTATACGGAATCTCTGACTTTCTGGAAATCTAGAAACATCCAGTGGAGCCATATGCTGAGAGGATCCGTTCAAAACGTTAAGCAGTTTTTCCGCTGTATCCAGACAGCTTTCATCGTCTGTGGGAAAGAGGCACCTTGACTTCACAGAAGAGCTCCAATTCAGACTCTGTATCTTGAGGTGGCGCGTTCGGGGCAGGGGACAAAGGCACCACACAGTCTGTGAGCTCCAGGAACAGCAGCCTCTGGAAAGAGAAGCACCGAGGCCTGGATGCGGCTGGCTGATGGCTTTAGCAGCCCCATTACCCTTCCTTTGATGTCCAGAATCAATGAGATCCCGGTCCCACCAGGGTTAGGAGTAGATGCATGAAAAAGAATCTTGCTGTGATCTTTCCTGCAAAGGAAACAGCAATAAAATTTACTGCCTGGTAACGACGGAGGAATTCTTGTAAACCAGTACCTCTGCGTGCCTTCCCTCTCCCCTTCGGAGAGAAGACTTTGAGAGGACGGGATGAGACCTGCCGCACCTCACGACCCCACAGTGGGGTTCACAGCCACGCTGCTCACAGGGCTGTGAAAGCCAGCAGCTGGGACACCTGCTTCTGCAGCCTGAACCCAGCGCACAAAGAGGCAGCGCGGCCTGTGTCCGTGCAGCGCTAACTGCGTTCTGCCTTTAGGAGTGGAAGCTCGTCCCCTTGTCCCCTGCGTGCCAACACATCACTACGATGCCACCAACATCCACACCCCAGAGCCACATACAGACAGGCGCCGCCGCTGCCGTCTTCGGTGAGCGCAGTCCCAGCTCCGGAGCCTCCGGGCACTTCCACACAGGAAGGCTTTTGCTCTAGGGCTCGACTCCTGTTCCTGCTGAACTGAGCCAGTGTGTAAAATGAGAACTGATATCAGCTCAGTAGGCACCGGAGGGCGGGTCCAATCGACAGCCCGGAAGCAGTGCCTCAGCTGGGAGCTCCTGCGCCATCCTGTGGGGCTGCGAACACAAAAAAAGAGGTTACCGTGCTCGGGAGGAGGGGGAGACCACAGCCAGGGGTCTCCTCTGAAAGCAACAGCTCTACTCACATGCTGACAGTTTCGACTTTTTGCTGATACGCTTAGCTTTAGTTTTTATAAAAGACTAATGTTTGCAGCTTTCAATACATTTGACTATTTGGACAGGTGTCTAATTAGTGGACGGATATTTCCGCAGACTTTGGGTACACTTGTGCATTCGCCACAGGAGAAAGTGCGTCCTCGGAGCCGCGCGGGCCTCCTCTCGTCCAGAGCGGTGCCAGGCGCCTGAGCAGACCACCCGGCGGCGGCGGCCTCTGCCCCGGCAGCTCCAACTTAACTGTCCCCATCTCACCTTCTCTTCAGGTGCAGAACTTAGCCACTGTGAACAAGGCGGAAACCAGTCACTGTTCACCAATCAGCTAAGCTCTGCACCTCGTCAGAGAGGTCGTCGGCTGGGTACACTGAGGGGGCCGGCGAGCATCTTCCACGGCCGCCGACGGCTTCTTCCGTTGCCGGAGAAGAGCTACAAGACGCATGTGTTCTCCGAACTGCAGAGAGAGAGAACTATGGCTTCCAGAGGAGCAGCCAAGGTCGTGGTTGCGTGGTAATCCCTGGCAATGTGATTTTAATCTGAAGTCACAAATCAGCATGCCAGGAACCCAAGCAGCCAGAGCACTCGGAGCAGCGCCGCGCCTGCTCACCGCCCGCACCGCGCGCCGGCTTCCTCACGCACCAGGCGCCGACACCGCTCCGCCCGCTACCGCGTGTACTCGACTCCGCCTTGTGGCGCCTTTACCTGGCGTCCCAGAGGCCTACCTGGTGTCTTAAATCGGAAGGGTTCTGGGCAGCTTTGGAGCACGAAATGAAAAACGCAACGAAAGGCTGTGCCTATGCAGTTGGTGGCCTGCACCCACGGGGCTGGGGCTGGGAGGCGCCAGGGCACTGCGAGGCGGCAGCAGAGAGGGGCGCACGTGGGGCCCCTGCGTTCACCCACAAGTGGCAGGAACAGGAATAGTTCCCAGGAAGGAGCAGACCCTTGACCACCCCAAAACCTCACAACGAGGAACAGAGCCATGGGGCCCGCCGTGGTTCTCCGCAAGCCGGAACATAGGGGACGGTGGGACGAACAGCCCGCCCCACTGTGTTTCAGTCTTCAAGAAGCCCAAACTCTCCGTGAAATAAGAAAATCTAACGAGAAATACAATCTATACTCTTGCTACAGGAGGCTGATCCCAAGAGAACCAGTCCATCTGAAGTGGCCCCGCCCTGAAGGCCGTGAAGCCTCCAGGAAGGGTCTGGGACCTGCATGCAGATGTCCTGCCACAGGACAATGACCATGGCAATCATTTCCACTCCTTCCCTCTCCTGGCAAACGTGGTTCCTGGACCCTTCTGGAAGACGAGGATCCTACTTTAAAAAACCCTTTTCTCTCCCTCGTATCAGAGTTCTTTCAAATAACTAAAATACTAACACGTTAGAAATGGTCTTGATTACAGCAAAATATCAGAAGCAAAGTGTGACACTGGGTTAAGAATATCAACATAAAATATTGAATAATCATTAAGAATTCTGTCTGTAGAGAGGCGGCAGAACATGAAAAATACTTGAGATTTGATGTGAAGTTAAAAAAAAATTACACAGGCCTCATTACATCATGTAAAACCGTGAGGAAATGCTGAGAAGGTAACAATGACGACGATGCACCCACAACCCCACCACTGAGCTTATTACAAAGCTGCATGTACCGCTATGTGACTCTGGAAATGCAGAAATCCACAGCTAAACACGACTCCTAGGATGTACAGCTGATAGGTCAATTCCATGACCACTAATAGGAAGCGGCTTAAATAACTTGCACTGTGTGGACCAGGGACAGATTCCGCCCCAACATGAGGTTGAGAAATAAACCAGGCACAGCAGGGTTGAGGAGCATACGGTGCACTTTGGTGGGAGATCCTCATGCTGGTCAGACCCCTCAAGTTTTCATGCAGATGAGGGGCTGGGGATGAACCCAGATGGCTGCACGGAGCTCAGGGTTCAGGGTAGCCCGGCAAGGTGCTCCCGTGTGAGCCCTCACCTGGAAGACTGGATCACTGCTTCCACCATCCAAACTGCAAACTGCAAATGCTCCCCTGTGTTTTTGTCCCCACAAGTAACAAAACCTAAAGTGGCCAAAAGAGTGCCCAGGGGAGCGTTCTGGCAGGGTGGGCGGCTTCTGCTTCCGGGGCCACCCTGGCCAGGCTGGCACGTGCTCAGCTTGCACTCCCAGGCCACTGGCCACTGAGGAGCAGAGGACCATGGCTCAGCATCTCCTAATCGACTCAAGTGGCTCCTACGAGGAATCTCTGGTTAGAACCGAACAGTGGAGAAAGGGAAGGGGGAGAATCACCTCTTCAGAATAGCATCTCAGCCACCACCTGGGCTGAGGATCTGTCCATCTGTTCCTTGGTCAGCTCAAAGCAGCGGCGGGCGACCTGCTGCTGCCAGGCGTCCTCACTCACCATCAGCTCCCCGTAGAGGTAGATGCCCATGGCCTGCGGGGCACAGAGTGTGGAAGGAAAAGAAGTGACACGTCCACATGCACACGGTCCGTGCTGTCTGCACACAACTTGCCCGTGTGGAGACTACAAACACCCCTGAGAAGACAGCTGAGTGTCTGTACCCCCAGAGCCGACAGTTTTCAATCCTTCACTTTCTTGTTCACACCGAAACCCCCTGGAAATCTTATCAAGTTCATCAACAGAATCGTGGTGATCTAACTGGTGACAGAATGACACATGAGTGTTTCTCCAGGGATGACTGTGTCGGGATCACGAGGGACAGTCAGGGAGGTCCCCACAATGCCCACCATGGAAAGGTGCATGGCTGAAAGTGGCCCCCGAGGCATGGCGTGCATGTCACAGGGTTGCAGGACTCCCTCTCAGGAAGAACGCCCTGAGGCACAGCAGGGGAATGAAGACCAGCATGTCACACGGCACCGCGGCAGGGTGAACTGTCATGCCACCCAGGAAATATGTCCACTGCGTCAGCCCAGCCCGACTGAGCCCCTCAACCATCCCCGCCATGGCAGCAAACACCGCCTCTTCAGTTCTCAAAACAATGTTCTCCACATGTACTTTGAATTAGAATCACTGAAGACACGAACACACACTGCGACAGCTAAGCCATGGCCTGACCCGAGATTCAGGAATGCTGTGCAGTCTGCATGTGCGTCATTTGGTAATGACAGTGGCCCACAGACATGCATATCTGCACTTGCCCTACAGTTCTGTAAATAGCCCATTAGGTTCTAGAAGACCAAAAGAACCCTTTGGTTCTGCCTCTTCTCTGGTTCCAAGCTTAGTTATGCCAGATCACATTCTGTTGGAGCAAACTAAAAGACAGATCTCAAAAGATCTTTTTAGCACAAGATAGAAATCTCGTAGTTTGAGGCTTAAAAATCCTTTCCTTAAAAAGCTGAGTTACCGTCATCCTTATTTGGCAAGGGCCTTGGTTCTAAAAAAGCAGTTACTTTTGGTTTTCAGAACAGACCTTAAGTCGCTCTTACATTTTGTCTTTGTTGTGTTTCCAAACACCTCTGCTCCAACTGTGCAAATGTGACATTTCTCCTGGTACAAAGTCATGTACTTTTCCTTGTGGGAAGAATGAGCCCTTACTTGCTGGCGGCCCCCCATCCTTGGGCCCTATCAAAAGTCCCTTTGTTTGCCCCACCCCCAGTGAAGCATGGCGCCATTCCGCCAGCCCACAGTGCGCCGCAGGAAGCTTGCTTGCAGCACACAATGGTCACGCTAACAGCAACCAGCTGCAGGCGGCCTTCCAGCAGCTGACAGAGCCCACGGCACACACATTACCACGCACAGCAGTGCCAGGCAGACGTGGGTGGTGCCGAGGCGGCAAGGCAGACACTCCCAAACACCTTCATGCACGTACATGCTCCCGAAGGCTCCTTGGAAGGTGACCGCCCTCCCCTGGTGAACAGTGAGGTGTGTCGGGGTGTGGCCAGTGCAGGCACAGACCAGAATATCCTAGCCAGGTAGGAGCCTCCCTGACCAGTCTCATCTCCACACATACGTTAAATTAGAGCTACTGAAGACACGAACACACACCATGACAGCTAAGCCACAGCCTGATCCAAGATTCAGGGCTGCTGTGAGGTCTGCATGTGTGTCATTTGGAAATGACAGTGGTCCACAGCCAGGTCAAACCACCAGAGCTTTTAAGAGATATAATTCATGCTTTTGAGGGACAAAGAGGAGAGGAAATCAGGTCCAAAAAGAGGTAAGCTCCTAACTACTTCTTAAAAATCTTTGGAAATGCTTAAATACCTGTGATGAAAGAGACGCTAATGACCTGGGTCCGTGTGAATAAACGCACTGGACAGTCAGGAGAAGGCATTAAAAGAATTCCCAAATGCTGAAAAACGAAACTTACCTGATCCTCCTGGAGGAATCTCTCCACATCTTTGTACGCTTTTGTGTATTTGTGCTTAACGATGAGTTCACACCACCGATGGCGAACCTCAAGGAAGGAGAGAAAATCCTGTAAGCAGTAAGCTGGTGGGTTCCTTAGCCCATCTCAAGAATAGAATTTGTATTAGCAAAAGTTACACTCTCAAGAATATCAATGATACTTTATTCCAATTCTCATTTTAGTTTAAATTTCCTTTACAAAGAAAGGAACCATGTCCCTCACTGGAAGGCTGTCAATTTTAGGGGAGCATACACAGTACATGTTTAGTTCAGTGTTTTGATGTTTTAAAAAGTACAATTTTGCCACAAAACAGGAAAATGCAAAACACAACTGGGAAAAGCGGCGCACGTCCCAGCCGGGCGGCTGGGCTCTGTCCTGTAGCATATGCTGTCAGCGAAGGTTCCCTTCAAACCACAACTGCTTCGTTTCCTGCAATAACCAATTTGGTTCAATGCTGTTGACTTAACAATAAACATAGTAAAAGCAGGAAGACACTGACCTCCATATTCCAGAGAAGTTGCACAGCTTGCCTCTCAGCATTTGGGGTGGGCACCCAGACAACGGACGAACTAAACGTGGGGTCCATTCAGTCCAGGGCCACGGGGCTAAAGGTTTACCAGCAACTCCATCCCCCACAGACAACACGGGGGTCTAGTCCCAGCACCAGCGACCTCTGCTGAAACAGGCAGAGTCCCAGCCATCTCTTGGCGCTTCTGGCACTTTCTTTAGGTGGAGAGTCTACCCAAATTTAGTTTTCAGAATCTAGTTGCAGACCAATGCCTCAAAGCCCTCTCAACTATCCCCAGTGAGCAGTCTGCCACTTTCTATTTCATTACTGGCTCAACATCAGCCGTACATGGACGTGATTACATGCACCTAAAACGCTTCCTTCCTTCCCTCTTTGTTTTCGTTGTCTTTGAGAGAGGGAGACTCTACGTAGTAATCCATTTGTGGCAACAGGATAATGTAAGCAATTTCAACATTTTGACTGGGGCCCTGGTAAATTATATCATTACCCACCGCTGGCCGGATCTCTCCTTTAATCTACTATAAACAGATTTACACACAAACAAGTAAAAATGAAGAAACAAATCTTCTGGGAAGAATCCTCCCTGTGGGCTACAGTGCTCCCCAAGACTGAGTGTTAACTTGGAGTTCTGGTGGTGCTGCTCTTTGCTTGTGGGCAACTGAGCCCTTTGAACTCCTAAGGACAGGATGCCAATGAACTTTACATCTATGAAGGAATTTCAGAGGGGCATGGAAATGACCTAATAGCCTCAGAGCATCTGCAAGAAATGGGAAGAGGTTGACTAGACCGGTCTTGGCAATCTTTCCATCTTCCACAGAGTGTTCTTTCCTATACAGCCAAGAGAAATAGAACAGATGATAAAGGGCAGCCCCTAAAATGGTCTCACAGAAAGGACAAGTGAACAGAGCTCCAAGAATCCAGCTCACCACACTACACCAATCAGAAGCCACCAGAACCAGCAGACCTCTGCTCCCACACTCTGGTTCGAGTACCACAGGCTGAGCCCTGGAGAGCACCTGACCAGCCCCCTTGGACGCTGCCCCCCGCCCTTGCTGTCTCCCAGTCACAGTAACCTCAACACTTCAGACACCGCTGGCTGTATCTTGTGAGCTTTGTGGAAATGGGCCCAGCTCCCCAGGGTCAGAAGGACCCCGGCGAGTTGGTGTGGCCTGGTGGGAAGATGGAGACGTCTCTCAGCTTTCCAAGCACTGTGACCACCTAAGTGTGTGAGACCTGTCCACACAGCACCTCTCTGCACTCTAGCTAACATCTGGAGAGGCTGTATGTTTTAGACCTGATTTTGAAAGGGAGGGTTCAGCCTCTCATTTCCTCTTCCTGTGCTCTCCTCCCTGAATCTACACGTACAGAGATAATAAGGCCTAAGCGAGGGCCTATTTCATGGTAGAACAAGACCCCCAGACAGGTGGGAGGCGGGTGGTCCCACCACAACTGGGTGAAGGTCCAGGAGCCCCAATTGAAGGCTCTTCCACACCAACATGAAGTTAGTACTGCCAATCCTCTGTTAAAAATGGCTTATTGTCACAATTAATAAGAGATCTAGTCTTCTGACCCCTGAGGGCCAACATGGCATCCAGGAAGCACGGCCCAGTCCCCACTCTCCTTCTCTCCCCTCAAAGAGCAGAAAAAACAACAAGCCTTTTCTTTACAAAAGAGCTCAGTGCATCTCAATATTTCAGTGACAGGATGTTTAAAGGACATCACGGAGATGCTGTGTGAGGTTAAGGGCCTGGCAGACATTTTTTGCTTGTGCAGAGTCTCTACTTTTTTCATATTTTGTTGACAAAGAAAACCCTCACTTTTTAAAAAAATAATAGTTTATTGTCAAATTGGTTTCCATATAACACCCAGTGTTTCTCCCCATAAGTGGCCCCCACCATGACCATCACCCCCTTCCCTCCGCCCCCTTCAGCCCTCGGTTCGTTTTCAGTATTCAAAAGTCTCTCATGATTCGTGTCCCTCGCTCTCCCCAACTCTCTTTCCCCCTTCCCCTCCCTGTGAACCTCTGTTAGGTCTCTCCTGTTAGACCTATGACTGCAAACATACGGTATCTGTCCTTCTCCGCCTGACTTATTTCGCTTAGCATGACACCCTCGAGGTCCATCCACTTTGCTACAAATGGCCAGATTTCATTCTTCCTCATTGCCATGTAATACTCCATTATATATATATATATATATATATACACACACACACATCTTCTTGATCCATTCATCAGGTGATGGACATTTAGGCTCTTTCCATGATTTGGTTATTGTAGAAAGTGCCGCTATGAACACTGGGGTACATGTGCTCTTCCTATGCATCAGCACTTCTGTGTCCCTTGGGTAAATCCCTAGCAGTGCTATTACTGGGTCATAGGGGAGTTCTATGGATAGTTTTTTGAGGAACCTCCATACTGATAACCTTCACTTTTTGTCCCCTAAACTTGAGGACCCAACTCACATGGCCACTGGTCACCACATGTAATGGGGGGCTTGCTGAAAACCTGGAAGGAAAGTGACATGCCCAAATTTTTCCTAGCAATTATTCCCACAGTGGGCACTGACAGAATATTCCTTCTCCAAATCACTGGAAACTTGAATAGTCCTTGATAGAGGCTGTCACACATGTGTACTGAGTTTCTGCTCCCACTGGAAATGGAGAAAGTGAGGTTCGCCCTGCTGGAGAGCTGGAGCCAGAGAATTTCCAACAGGTCTTGGAAGAGACAGCTGTACATCCTTTACATTTGCTCTTCCTTATTTCTAATTAATTAGTTAACAGGGGTAGTGGTCGCCTTGTCTTTTAACTTCCTCCATGAGATGAAAAATAAATGCTATGTATGTACATGACAGCGCCGGCCCGGCAGCCCTCTCACAGCACCTGTGGCTTCGCGATTTCATTCACTTAGTTTCAATGTTACAGGTGCACACACATGCCAACACTGACCAAATTACACTTTAAAGATTCACATTTTATTACACCTCAGTTATGCTGATAGAGATGAAAAATTTTAATGACCTTTTGAATTACACTCAAATTCACATCACTCCAAAGTCCTGCTAGGAATCACCTGAAAACCCTGAGTCATCCAACAGGTTACCCTGAACACCATCAATGTGGTCAGGCCAGATCGAGAAGTAGGGGGTGAGGAGTGGGGAGGGAAGGAAAGGACAAAAACCTGAAGAGAATGAGAAAAGTCCCAAGGACCCTGAGTGCCCACCCCTCCCTCCAGCTGCCCGGGACAGTGTGTGTGTGGGAGGGGACCAGAGGCCTTGCTTCTAAGGACGGGTCCATCCCCCCCACCACTGCATGTTCAGGGTGGCTCCCCGGCCCACCTCTACCAGTGCTGGGACAATGGACATGTAACAGTCATGTATCAGTGGCAATTTTTGGCTTTCTTTTCTACTTTAGAAGTTCTGTTATTTAGTGAATTTATGAAATCTTGGGAGTATCATCTCCAAGGAAGTGCTTGTAAATTGGTGAAAGAGCAAGGTGCCTGCAAGATGGCTGCTGGTAGGCGAGAGCGGCACGGATGGTGTGTGAGGAGGACAGGGAGGGCATTCAGGAGTGTGAGACGCCCCCTGGGAGAAGCAGCTCCACCAGGAAGGGGAGCTGGCCCTTCTGTCCTGCTGTAAGTAAACCAGGGGCCAGGCACCTGGGAATTTCCTGAACCACCTGTGAAAACAGAACTCTCAGCTCTGCCCCAATCCCAGCCCCCTGGCATTTCTGCCATTTCACAAAAGTTATTACTACCCTAGGGGCTTGGCCAAGCTGAACTGCTTCTGGCCTACTCCCCTAATTTTCAGCGGTGTCCAAAAGTGGCATCTGCCCTGGAGGGTCATTTGTATTCCCAATCCTTGTCTCAGACTCCAAGGGACAAGTCCCATGACCCAGCAAGGTCTCTCTGTGACATGACCATGACCTTTGTTAGGACATGTTGGGGCTCCCTCTCATGTAATTATTCTCTCCTGGAACCAGGAAAGAGAGATTGCTGAATAACAGTCCACTCCCCACAACTCCAATCTCCTTCCAACCTAAGAACTTTTATGCATCCAGAACCAGTTCATACTGAACTCTAAACAAGAGTGTGCAAATTTTTTCAGTTAAGGGCCGATGGTGAGCATTTTTTTTTTGGCTGTTTGAAGCCCATTTGTCATTGTACTGCCAAAGGAGCCTAGGCAGTATGTAAATACGTGGGTGTGATATCACCTACCTTCAGATAAAGCTTTATTTACAAAAAACAGAGTGGGCTGAGCTGGCACGGCCACAGTTCACTGGCCCCTGCTCTAGGACAGAAGGAAGCCCAAACCCCTGGTCCCTGGAGTGAGGCGAAGTCAAAGCGTGTTGGAAAACATCCAACCTCCAAATATACCTGCACGATGTCACAGAACACAGAGCTGGGAAGTCCTTGTGAGCTGGCTCAGGCCTGATTCAGCTGGGTCCTGCCCAGAAATATAGGATGTTCCTGAATGCGGGGCCTCTGAGTCCCATTTTGCTTACGAGTTAAACTCCTTCTGGAATGTACTGTCTGCTGAGCTGGCAGGCCCAGCACAAACACAGATGGTAAGGCATCACGCATGGGGGGGGAGACGTGACACCAAGGAAATGAGGTCTTTAGGAAGAGTGACCCCCCTAAACCAGCTCGCTTATCTCCCTACACCACTGGGGCTTCCCTCTGTGATCACCACACACCCCAGATTCCATGCTTACTAACGCTTCACAATTCCCAAGGCTCTTTTACAGCTTTTACCTACAGTTTCTTTCTCTTCTTACTTTAACTTGAGTGTTTGCCATGAAGCTATTTCAAAGAATGAAAAACTCTTCTATGGAAATGCTCCCTGAACACCTGTTTACTATCTAACAGACTAATTTTCTGAAGTGGTTTTTAAACTTTTCTTAAGCATAATTTTTCTTTTACTAAAAGTGTACTCTGGGGCACCTGGGTGACTCAGTTGAGTTCCTGACCCTTGGTTTTGGCTTAGGACATGATCTCACAGTTCTTGGCTGTGTCGGGCTCTGTGCTGATAGTGTGGAGCCTGCCTGGGATTCTCCTAAAGACCAGATTGAGAAAAGAATTTAAGTGGTTCTTCAAGCAGTCTGAACCTCCGTGTCGGATAGGAAACACCTTTAAATTAAACAGTAAACTCCTCTGTGGGGGCCTTGGAGGCAGTGTCTGAAAGCCAGAGTCTCACAGAAGAGTTACTGTGCCTGAAAAATAAATAGAATCACACAGAATGAGAAGACACTGCTGTACACGCAGGACAACAGATTAGTTCTGGCAACTTGGCTAATACCCTTAGACTTGGCTCTGATAGCCACTGTGCCACCAACACCATGTATCAGTCAAGGTCAGAGAGTCGACCATGTTGCTTCTGGGACTGTGGTCGGGAGCCAGGGTTTGGTTCAATGCACATCAACATCCAAGCCTGAGCAAGTACCTATGGCTCCTGTAGGTAGCTGCTTCCCTTGCTTTATCTTTAAATGTTTAAAAATAATAAACACAGAACTTTACACAAATGGAGAACCCAATGAACATGAAATTCTAGCCATTCAGCCAAATTCATTTCTCATCTTAACAGCAGCATTCAACATGGATTTGCAATTTTGCATTTCTCCTTTTCCCTACTTGATACTGTTGGGTTTACTTGCTGAGTGCGGCCGGCACACCATCACTTCAAAACAATGGCAGGAAACGCTCCTCTGCTAATGTAAAGTCTCAGTGTGTCGCAGAAAGTCCCAAAGTGTGTTAAGAGCCTTTGGCTTTTTAACAAGCAGGCTGTGAGGGGCCAGCACATGAGAGGGGAGGGGACAAGGTTGTCTGCTGTGACAACCAGACAGCACTGGTATGGTCCCACTTCTCCCAGCACACCTGTTTGCTCTTTAGATCTTAGATGCATGCACCCATGACCCCGCCTCTGTGGCCCAAATTCATCAGCACTCCCACCACCACTGGCCACTCAGAGTTGTGTCTCATGGAACAAAAATAGGCTGTGTCTCCTTATTTGCCGTTGTATGTAGCTCCCAAGCTCGGGGAGCAGGGGCCTGGTGCCTTGAGGTCATCTGTAGACCTCATCTCAGTGCCTGGCACACAGTATGTGCTTGATAAACAATTCTGAATGAACAAATGAATCACTATTAAAGACCTGGAATGCTTCCCAGCTATTGTGAAATTATAAGGTGCAGATGGAAGCTGTAAAACGCTGTGAAGACCACTGCCCATTCCATTCATGACAGGAAGTACTCCTCTTTCTTCTCAGTCCTTTTGATTTGAAAAGTGACTGTTAAGGGGAAAGAAGTCTGTCTATGGAACACGATCTGGGAAGCCCATTAAAGCTCATTTAGAGTTCCAGCTTACATCTGTAAGCAGAAAGACCAAGGCTCATGGCTTTTGGGAGTTAATAAGTCTAACACTGCAATAAATGAACCTGTTTTTCAATTTGTGTCTGAAATTAGATTTAACTTTGCTTTAAAGTGGCTTTACTGCTGGTGAGGGAGGCTGCCCGGCAGCACAGCAGCCCCAGGACAGACGGCACTTCCTACCAGCATTCTGTTCAGGGCCAGACACGCCTCATCTGCTCAGCCCCAGGAGAATAGACAGAAGACCACCCAGCCATGGGGCCCTCATGTCACCACCCCCAACACTTGGGTCAGGATTCTAGTACTTCTCTTTTTCTCTTGAAGAGCAGCAGTGTTTATGCTATTTTCTGAAACAAAAAGGAATGAAAAGTTACTGCATTTGCTGTCACGAAGCCAGGTGGGCAGATCCCTCCGCCCAGGGTGAAGATGACCCCACAAGGCCTCAGAGGCTTGCAGCTCTTTCTTAGGGCTCATACCAACCTTCACTGACCATCGCCCTCTGGTTATGTAAAACCGGTCATAACTGGTTACAGCCGAATAGGACTTGTGCTGCAGCAATATGCAAACCAGATCCTTCGGGATGGCAGTCCGGACCCCCACACTTGACATGGCCACGAGAGCGACAGGGAAGGTAAATGTATGACAGACGCAAGGACTATAAAGGCGGCAGCCTTACTCAGAGTTCGCTCAGGCAAGTTCTAAGCCTTCTTCCTTCTCCTGTGGATAAACTATTAGCTCTAACAACACATACATTATTTCTCAGAGCTGTTATTAAAAACAACCCGAGAGTTCAGCTGGGGAAGCTGCTTCAGCAACGAGCACTACTCCGGGGTCTGTGCGTGAGGAAACTAGCTGGTGTCCTGACAGCAGGGCTGGGGTGGGGTGAAGCCTGGCTCGGGGCTACTGCTTCCTGACCGGCAGGCTCCGCCAGTGCCTGTGGCCGCCAGTGCACAGTACGGTCCGCTGCCTCTCCCCACAGAGGACGAGACCACTGGTCCTCGGAACATGGGTCCACGTGGTTCAAGGCTGCAGTGCAGCAACATGCAGACAAAGCAGCTTAGAATAATCATTTCAATGCCACCCCATAAAGCTTAAATTTCACACACTGATGCACACAAAACACCATCATTTACATATAAATGAGGACTCTTATTAAATTTTTAAACAATTTAAATCCAATATGATTTTCTCTTCACCATCAGGTATGCTGCCAGGAACCTGTGTGGGATCCACAGAGCACTGCCCCCTGCCTGCAGCAGCTGCCACGGAAGGGAAGGCTCCCTACATGCCACCAGGAGATGCAGTTTGCTGTGTGTGGCGGGTGAGTTCTGACAGCTTGAAGGCCAGACCAACCCAACTCTCAACTCCTGGTGTGCCATGGACATAGAGAGCAAGGAAAGTGTCCAAGCAGGGCACCAGAGGGAAGAAAAGCAATCTGGAAAGTGGCACAAGTGAGCCCCCTATTTTAGGGCAATTATGGGACACTTACGTGTGAATATGGCTCAGTTTATAGTTGTGGGGGGGGAAATGGCAGTGTTCACAGACAATATGGTGCCTTTTTGGTGTGGATTTCAGCATGGGAATACAAAAATATGTAAACTACTGGAGGTAGAAAAGAGCCTAGAAGCACAAACAAACCCCTCAGTGATTTTCCTAGTGAGCCCCTTAAAGACAGAACAGACATGAGCTGTAGCTGGGTTTTGGGCCCTGCCAAACAGCATTAGGCAATGTTATCTGTAACCCCAGAAAATGTGTTCATCTCTACATCTTGCTGAGAAAATCTGTACAGGCAGGGGGTGGAGAAGTATACAGCAAGATTAGATGATGTCCCTTGAAGCTTCTCGACCACAGAACCTGCTGCTGAGTGCCAAACGGCCAAATACAAACAACAGGAAGGGACTAGGAACTTTTCTAATCAAGTCTGGCTGAGACTATGGCTAAATGCCCCTCTATCAAATGTTCTTTTCCCTTTTCTTCTATTTACAGATAAATTATAAATATTATGAACGGACTTTAAGTGTTTATTTAAATGATCTAAGAAAAAGTGAGACTATGCCATTAAGTGGCTCATTCTTTTTATTTTCATCATTTAACACATATTTGAGCAGCATAACAATTCAAGGTAAATAGAACACCATCCCTGCCTTCAGAAACAAGGGAGGAATATTCATCTAAAAAAATAAAAGTTTTTTTTAACTCTGTCATTTTAGATCAGTTTTTGAAAAATTTATCACAGTATAGCAGGGGAAACTAGTCACTGCAAGATTACTCCAGGAAAATTCTAGGGGCACTGAACTGAATAATCACGAAAACTCCAAGAAAGACAGACCTAGAGAGATCTTCCCGAAGGAAGGAAATGTTCTAAAACACTGTTTCATAAATCAAATACAACGAAGAAAAATAACCGAAGAATTCTGTAAGAGCTCTTTCTTTCCCACATCATTAAAGGCATAAAGTCTAAAGACAGGTATATCTGAAGCAACCAAAGAAAATTACCCTGATCTCTTTTTTCAAACTGTACCCTGCCCAGCTTTGAAAACTACAAAAGGAAACACAATGCTGTGTCAAAAGGCAGCTGAGCACCCCCCGCAAGCACGGCCTTGGCTTTTAAGAAGTGGGTATTAATTCACACTATTTATAGATCATATCCTAAAGTTTGGGTTCATTAGCATTGGACCTCTTGATTTGCAACCTGAGCTTAACCACATCAAGGGGCCACCAAGCCAGACCCCTTGTCCCTGCAAAAAAGTTGTGACAAAAAGCCTAATGCTGGATATGGCAGGTGCCAACTGGTCTTTCTGGAAGCTCCTACCCTGTATCTTACCCTAGAAAACCACCTCAGTAATTGTTAGCACACATCGTTCTCACTCTCCATAATGGTCTCTTTTTTTCATGCTCAAGCCCAGAACTGCCTCGTGGGGCTCTGGGCCAGTATGGTGTCTTCAGACAATGCTGGGGAGGTCCTGGCCCATGTGTACAGCCAGAGCAGCCTCTGGGAGGGAGGGAGGGAGAGGCGCCACTGCGGGGCTGGGGCACGTGGAGCCCTGGCACTGGTCCTGCCTGGCATCCCTGCACCACGCTGCTCTCACATGGCACCAGGACTATGGGACCTGACATCAGCAAGGCCACGGCATCTGCCTTCGTGCTGCTTAGCTTGTGCATGGAGTCGGACTAGAGAGGAAGGAGGTACGGAGTTCAGTGGACTGCATTTTAACAGATGCGACCGACAGAGCAGCCTGAAGTGGCAACACGCCCGAAGTGATCACATGTAACCTCTCCTCTAAAAAGTTCTGTGTGGGGGCGTCTGGGTGGCTCAGTCAGACTTCAGCTCAGGTCATGATCTCACAGTTCATGGGTTCGAGCCCCACATCAGGCTCTGTGCTGACAGCTCAGAACTTGGAGCCTGTCTTCCGATTCTGTGTCTCCCTCTCTCCCTGACCCTCCCCTGCTCACACTGTTTCTCTCTCTCTCTCTCAAAAATAAATAAAACAATAAAAAAATTTAAGAAAAAAACTGTTCTGTGTGGAAAACAAATAGAAGTGCTTTATTTATTTTGTAGCTGGAATACTGTGGGAAAGCAAGCAGTCTAGTAAAGGGGTACCGGGAGCTCCGCATGACAGGGAACAGACCTGGAACAGACCAAACACTGCAGAAGAAGATGGTAACCTTGAATGGAAGGAATGTTAGCGTTAAAAGAAACGGGCAGAGTCACAACTAGGGATCAATTTCAGAATTCAGAGATGTAACACCCAACTAAACTTTTATTCTCTACCCTCTTAATATGTCAAGGTCTCCAACTCATGAAATTCTCTCAATTCATAGAAACTGTGCTTTGGGCCGAAATGAAATCAGAAATGGGCACCAGAGTTGTCAGATCCTTGCATTCCTGGAATCATCCTGTCTACCTCTGGACTTCAAAGAGAGGCTGTCCTGTTTTCTGTTTAAGAATTCTCTTAGTAACAATGTATTCAAATACATGCACTCTCAGCATATGCGAAGCCCACCGCAGGAGAGGGTTCAGGGCTCTTCAGTAGGAAAGATCGAAAAGGCAGGGGTGTGGGAAAGGCCTGCAGGTTGGATGTTTTTCCATTTACAATCAACCTTGAATGTGTCCTTTTCAGAGCAGAGCCTACGGATGCCGGCGAGGCTTTTTCTGTGCACTAGTGGTAAAACAGGTTCGCCCTTCTCTGCTGATCTGTTTCCTCAGCTTTACTTGCTACTCCTACTTTAGTCCTAAGTTCCTTCTTTCTCTTCCCTGTGAGAGATTTTGTTCTCTCCTTTCCGGAGGTTACACTCCGGAACAAGTGTACTCACGAGGTTGGAGCCTCGTGAGTACAGAGGACTCAGGACGGCCTGCACATGTGGTCAGCGATCTTTCTAGCTTCTCCAGGCTGTGCTGTAACCACTCATCAGAAGCTTTAATAGATGGAGAAAAAACTGCTTTTTGTGAATCAGTTGGTGCTGCAGAGCTGGGGTTCTTAAATGGGGTGACTCTGTCCCCCAAGAGACACTTGGTTATGTCTGGAGACGTTTCTCATTGCCAAATTGCTGGGGGTGGGGGAGGGTGCAGCACTCCTGGTAGCATCCCATGGGTGAAGGCCAAGGATGCTAAACTTGCTGCAATGCCCAGGGCACCCCACAACAGAGAATTCCCAGTCCAAAAGGCTGGGAGACCATGAGTCAGAGCCAGTTCCCCCCAGCAGCTTCCCCCTCTTAAGCCCACCACACCCCTAGATCAAGAATTCTGTAACCAGATGCTTAGGGGCTCCTGGCAGTCAGGTGGCCTATGCTTCTTTCTCTTTTTCCCTGACAGATTAAAGGAAGGAGAGAATACGAAGGTTGTTTCAGCTAAATAACAAAACGTGACCATTTCACAACAGATGAGGGACAGCGTGTCTCACATGAACACACATGACATTTAAAGCCATGGATGCTCAGAGACATTTTCTCACATCATGTTACTGACGGTCCTGTTTACGGCTCTACTTTAATCCTGAGGAGATGGAGGTGCAGGATCCTTGTCCATGGTCCGCAGGGCAGAAGCAGGGGAGCTGGTGAAAACCCTGACAGACTCTCACCTGGCACTTTTCAAACTGTGGCTGCCACCCACCTGGTGGGTCATAAACTAAGTTTACTGCATCACAATGCACATTTTAGAAAACGAAATAAAAACTAGAAAATATAAGAGTAAAACTGATTTTGTGAAAGTCTTTTTGCCAGGTAGCTGTGGTCATTAAGGCTGGAGCAACTGCAGTCCAGTCCTGGCAGCAACTGTGCAGACAGGAGGATGGAGCCTGGCAGGGGGACAACCTGGCTGCAGCCACCAGCCTCTTAGGGGCCTGGGACTCAACTGTAGCTTGTTCCTAATTCAGTGCCCTGGCCAGTACCAGGTGCTCTGTTGGGGTGTTCAGAGCATGGCATGGAGAGCAGCTCCTGAGGCCAGGAGCTGATGCCACCCTTCCCTTCAAGTGGCTGGCCATGAGGGCGTGCCCAGAGAGCCCGGAGGGCCAGCGCCCAGCTGTCCCACTCCAAACTAACCCGGGAGACCTTGCTTTCAGCCTTCACTCTGACCCAAACACAATGAGGAGAGGAGCTGATGCTGGTCATGGTCTCTCCCAGAGAATTAGTTTTCTTGCTGCATCCACCAACTGAAGCACCAGGGCGGGCATGATACCTTGGGAACCTTTCTAACACCCTCCACTCTCACCTAAGCCAGATAAGACACTGAGTTGTTGATGAATTTCCTCAAAGTTCATCTGAGGTGTGCCCCTAATTTTGAAGTGCTCAGCTGTAGTCTGTAGAAAGAAGTTAACTTCCAGGTCAGTTGTGGGGGCTCTTGGGGAGAAAGGTCCCAGAGCCGTGTTGCATGGACCCTCACTTCACTACCAGAGCAGCTCTTTTTATACTTTTGAGAGACCTGCTAAAGAAGGCAGAAAAGTTATCACTTAGAAAAGGATCTTAGAAAAGATCTTCTGTTTCAAGAATCAGTTAAACTTCTTTTTTCAAACTTTTATAGCTCTTTATTTGGGCCAGTATGGTCAAAATGTAGACAATATATTTCTGTGAACTAAGTTTCCTCTCAGCTCATTTTCCATCCTGGTTAAAGCAGACCCACAATAAGGTTAGTAGTTTTGGTAGCTAAGGATGTAAAAGATGGGTGACCCCTGTACTCAGCAATACTGTCTAGGCTAAAGAAAGCAAACATTGCCCCCCACGTTTCAGATGGTAGCAAGAAGAGCGGGCAGGCAAGGCACAAAGTAGCCTAGGAGGATATCCATGACTCTGTCCAGCTTCCGATCACATTTGGACACAGGCACTCTTAAGACTGGGAGCAGACCTGTGTATTCATGCCACAGGTGACACGAGAAGCCGGGGGGGGGGGGCGCATATGACCTGGACCAGTGTTCAGATGGCCGACACCCACCAATCTGACATGCAACACACTGGTGAGCAGACTGGACACCACGCTCAGAAACCCTGACGCGCAGAGCAGACGCTCTACCACAGCTGACACACAGAAGCAGCACAACAGGCACCGGGATTGAGCCACCTGGAGAGAACAAGGAGACACAGACTTCCTCGTGGGCCTGCACTAGGCTGCCCACACATAAGGACGGAAGGAAGGAGGGGCCGGGGGTGACAGCAAAGAAGCTGAAGCAGCTGCAGAATGGAAGGGTCCCATTCGCAGCAGGACAGGGGAGAATCTCCTGGTGGGATGCATCAAGAATGTACTGTTCTGCCAAAAAAGGGGCATGAGCAGCTGAAGACCCCACTGCCAGGAGCTGTGGTACTGCCGAGGCAGCAAAGCACAGGGCAGTGGGCTCCCCTGACCAAGATGACTTTATGCATATGCTTTCAGGAAAAAGGCCTGTTCAAGAAGAGTAAGGGGAGATACCTTGGAAAAATGAGGGATGATATCCATCCTGTGGACCAGAGAGCCCAGCACTCCCTGGGCTCAAGTCTTGGTCCCAAAGTCCAGCACCCTGAACAAAGATCATGGGGCTATAGCCCACGCTGCTCCCTCCCGGGAGAGCCCATCGAGAACCCTTTCCCACAGGTGTGCTCTGAACACTGCCTGCCCCACTCCAGGAAGGACCACCAGCTTTCCACTGACTGCTCTCTACTGTAGGTTTAAGAGCCCTGGTAACACCTGAAGAGGCCTATCCTTATTTGTTTAAGTCAAGGAGAAGCACGGAGAATAAAGTCAGAATCCTCAAGCCCTTCCAACCAAATAACAATTCTTTCTCCCATGAAATGTTCTGTCACTTAAAATAAAGGCAGATGGTTATTCAACTAAATTCCTGCTAATCAATGTCACAAGAAATCACACTTAACTAATGAAGTTTCTAGAAAACACCCTGGTCGGCCAAAATCCTGTTGCTTTTCTGGTACCGAGTGACATTTCAAGGTAACTTCACAGTGAGACAAGCTGTCAGTGTAACCAAGTACATGCCAGGACCTCAGAAAACCTGAGGCAGGAACGAGGGCACATAGTTAGAAAAAAATCCCAACCATGCACCATGGCTCCAAAGCCCTCCTTGATCTGGCCCCTGCCCACCCCTGACCTCAGCCTGGCAGGCCCCAGCACAGGGGTCAAAAAACCCTGGACAAGGCAGGCTAAATCAGCCTGAAGCTACAAGTGGTGTATATGCTTTTAAACAGTTTTTAAAAAGAACACAACAAAAAGATATCTTGGGACACGTGGTAATGACATGAAATCCAAGCTTCAGAGCCCATAAACGGTTTAGCCGGCATACGGCACAGCTGTTTGCTTACATACCATACCGTCTACGGCAGCTTTCACACCACAACAGCGAAGTTGAACAGTTGCAGAAGAAAAAGTATGGTCTGAAATATTAAGTATCTCCTCTACAGAAAAAGTTTGCTGACCCCTATCCTATCACATACCAAGTTCATACCTTTGTACTTGTGGTCACCCTTGTATGGAAATCACCCCTCACCCCTTGGCTTGATATGGCCAGTTCCTTCTTGTCCTTAGGTCCTGGCTCAAATGTCACTCTTTCCGTATGGCCTTTGCGAAGTGATCTATCTAGAGACACCTAGGCCCAGCTTCATCCTGTGTATTTCCTGCATAGTTCCTCCTTGAAATGGTCTTACTCATTTACGTATGAGCTGTCTTTCCAGAAGAACACAAACTTCCTAATGATGACCCTCGCTTGTCATGACCACTGCTGTCACCCTAGTGCCCAGCAGACCTAAGTCTCTGCAAAGTGCATGCAGGGACTGCACTAGTTATATAAATGGACCAAAGCAGGCCTCAGGCCTCAGTCTCTCGCCAGCAGAGAGCCAAGCTGAAGAGCCTGCGCTGGCCTTAGGTATCCCAGTTTGTAAGTTCTGTGAGATATTGTAAGTAATCAAATCAAATCTGTCATACTTCTCATAGATTTAATAGGTTATAGATAACAACTACATTGAGCTGTAAGCAAACATGATGTGTTTTATGCCCAAAGGAAGGAGGGAAAACAGGGTCTCCCACCTCATAGCTTCCGGGCAGAGTGACAGGTGCCCAGCGCCTGCTGTGATCTGCCCGCCCTCGCCGCTCTGCTGCTGGTCACAGGGGCCTGGCATTTCAGTAGCATTCAGCTCTGGTTAAAACATAACCTCATGCCTATAAATAAAAATGTCTTTTAAACACTAATTAAAAATAACAGGCTGGCATTTAGAAACTCCCATAAACAAAAATATAAGAGTTGAAATAAACAGCAACAGTTGCACGTTTGATCTGTACTCAAGTGGGTAAAAAACTACACGTGTCTTCTCTGGAGTTTTCCATTAACTCCTGAATTTATGGGGCTTTAAAATGTATAACAATGTCCATCTTACCTTTTAATCTAATAATGAGTGAGCTTTTCTCAATTTACTCCATTTTGATGACTATGTAATTAGTTTTAATAATATTTTATTTAACCCAACATATCATTTTGACATTGTATAAAAGAAGAAATTATTGAGATAATTTGCTTTCTTTATACACTACATCTTCAACATCCATAGCACATTTCACACTCTCAGCACGTCTCCATTCACGACAGCCACATTTCCAGTACTCAAGAGCCACACATGCCTGAAGGCTGCCACGCTGGACTAAACAGTTTTTAAACGTTCAGTTATTTCAACCAAACACAAACCAGACTTACTTGTATTTTAAGAATTTTACATAAAAGAGCTTTTCTCTTTTTGATTATATGCTTGTTTTTTCTTCAGATGACTTAATACAATAAATATTTACTATTTTATATGTATAAAAACTCCTGGAATTCATCTTAGGATTCACACCACATTCTTCATGATGAGCTAAATAAAAGACATTATGAACCACATCATATTGCTTTCCCACAAGCATCCAATTTTGCTTTTCAAGCCATGGTTGTTAGATTTAGTTTTCATTTCCTTCACACATGGCTCCTTTCCTGTCCTAACTGAATGTGACTGAGGAGCTCTGGCACATCGGAGCCAAGTTTCCTTAAATGTGCAGCAGGAGGGCGCCACCATCGCACACAGAATGACCTCCTGAGTTTGTAATTCAGACACACTGCACCCTGTCTGCTCATTCCTTTAGGAGCCTTATTCCAGCTTCATAATGGGAGAAATAAAAGGGGAAAACAGGACGTCAAGATACCCTGGTGAAATGAGGTGCAGAGGTCCCCTGCTGGAGCAAACACAACCAGGGCAGCCGCTCAGACTCAGCTCAAAAGTACTGCTCATCACTCATAAGCACACTGCATGGACACTGCCAATGCAAACAGCAGCTTCAGCAGTGTGGGTAGGATGGGACTACCCCTCTTCACCAACAATGAGGGCCCACTGTCAAAACTCCCAAGAGCGCCCCTGGTTACCTCGGCATCCTGCTGGGGGAGGCAATATGTCCTCTCAAGGCTTTGCAGAGTCCGGGGGTTCAAAGTCTTCTGCTCCAAGAGATGCTCCAGAAGCAAGACAAGCTGGTCTGGAAGGAGCTAAAGGTAAAACCAAAAACCTGTGAAAAGACTATAGACTTGACCTTGGTAAAACCTCAGGGTTTACACTGTGTTCTCAAAGGCACTGCATTCTGGGGCCTGATTAAGCCTTATTCTCCATGGCTTTTCATGTCAGTTCTATGTTTAGAACAGATGAAAAGATCTGGTGTTTCTCTTTTTACTTTTAGGTTGTACAATGTGATTTTTTTAAGGTATGCAATATGATGATTTAATACATATATACACAGTGAAATGACAAAAATTGTACTTAATAAATTATCATGGTTTATTAAATATTTTTCTTTATGGCATATATATGTCAAAAAATGCCATTTGACCTAGCTAAAGATTCAAGAAGCCATCTGATATTAAGAAGCAGCTTTCAGATTTCCTTCGTTACCTCCTAAACACTGCAAATGCACACAAAGAAATAAAGAGAACATAATGAAGAGCCATATCTCACCATCCTCCATTATAAAAATTGTAAACTTATTATTCCCTCAAAAAGTTTAAAATGATTAGACATGTAATTTTACACATGTATGTATGTACGTATATATAATCACACACATACCACATACAAGGTCACCCTTATTCCTGAGTTTTTCATAAGGACAGGTAAAAAAAAAAAAAGGTGTTTAATACTTACAGGCAAGGAGAGAATATTTTTATATGACATTAAAACAACAAAAACTAATTTGTGAGCAAGCAAACAATATTTGTGAAATCCAGGGAAAAATGTCTTATTCACAACTGAATAGCACACAATGCTTAGATCAGCCCCTATCACAGAGCAGGGCTCAAACAAAGGAGGAAAAAATTAATTTCAGATACATCTTGCAAGAACTGAAAAATATCCATTCTAAAGTCAAGTTCTAAAATTACTGAATTTATGAATGCCATTATTCTCTACATTAAGCTGTCCCTCCATCCTTGCTTGCCCCCAGATAATCCCTGTCAGTGAACTCGATTTTGTAGGTCTTCAAGTCAATGCTAGATCAACAGCATGTTCATATTACCGCCTGGATGTTAATCCCCACTTTCTGTTATTTAAGAAGAAAATTTAAAAATCAATGGCTTCTCTTTCTCCCTCTCTACCTTTCTGCCCCCAAGTGGCACGCCACCCTCACTCACAAATACCACACACACACTTGTGCAAAATATACATGAAGGAAAATCAAGTAGGCTGCAAGCACAATGTTCACCAGGAAATTCTACAAGGAAAGCATTTCTTGTATTTTCTCACTTTGCTCTTCTAAGTGATAATAAAGCTCCCACTTTCCTACAGATAGACATGGAAGCACATCACTCGATTCCTCGATGTTTATATTTTATAACAGCACTTTATCCACCTTAGAGTCAAGCTGTGGACCCTCTCTCAGGCTGACAGGATCGAAACAAGGTGTCTTCAGCAAGAACAGAGGGTTGCAACCAGCACTGACCTGTGAACTCCTATAGGAAGACTCAAAGAATAGCTACTACTTCATTTCTTTCATTGTTAGGTCATGTTTTAAGATGTTCTAAGGTATCAAATCACTATGTAACAACTAAGAGCAAACATGCCAGTTTTTCATTGTCCATAGTTCCAGACACATGAGATTTTTATATTTTCAAAATGTTTCGAAAACAGCCCAAACCCAGGGCCACCAGCCCTGGGGAGCCTCCTCACCCATCAGTTCACACCATGAGCAATCTCCTTAGGCCCTGCAGCACCCAGGCTGTGTCAGGCCTCCTTCCCACGCACAGCAGGGTGCAGCTCCCTCTCGGGATCCTTCTTCCCTGTTGTAAGAAGGGACCATCTCAGGTGGAGGCTAATCCTTCAGTTCTGGCCTTGAGTACACACCTCAAGTTGCCTTAGGTCAATTCCTCAATTGTCCTCCTGCACTTGAACCCTCTTCAGAGAGCTGGTCTTTCTGCCCCAACAGGGTTCCCACCCGCTCACTACTTCTCTTTACAAAGTGTGCCCCAGCAGCCCTCACCAGGTGGTGACCTAGCCTGGCCTCTGACTCTGTGTGGGCTGTGAAGGTCAGAGACCCAGACTGACTCAGGGGCCCATCCAGCAGCCCCCCTCCCCAGGCAAGGCACTCTCAAAAACTGGTGTGAAGCACTCTCACAGCTAGCCAACCCCAGAGCGACGGCTTCACATTCAGGCTACTGTGGACACAGGAAAAGGGCTTCTGGGGGAAGGGCCCACCTGATAGAGTGTAGAACACCCATCAGCTGGGGGTGTGGACTTGTTCGCTAACTAAATACAGCAGAAACCAGCCCTGCCAATTTGCAGAGTTACAGGGAAGGAAAGAGTAGGAAGGAAAGCATCTCCTTATTACGTGCACACACACATACAAAGAGGCCTATTGTTAGAGCTCAAGTCTGGGATTTGGTTTAAAATACCCACGGAGGAAAGAAAAAAAAAAAAAACTCTTGAGTAAGACAAACTGCTTGGTCCTTAACTTACCCCCAGCTGGGCTTAACCAACAAACACAACTCCAATTTACAAATGAAGGCTTACTAACATGTGAATCTATCAAGATATCTGGATTCGCACTTCTATAGCTCTTGCAGTTTTCTTCTGAGCAGAAAGGTCATATATGCACACAGAAACAAAAACACAAGGATCACGGAAAGCTTTTGTCCTCTCCAGATTTTCTGTGATGGAAAAATATTTAAAGCCAAGCTCCCTGCTTTAAGACAGACGAGATGGATTGGGGGTGTGTGTGTGTGTGTGTGTGTGTCTCTCTCTCTTTCTCTCTCTCAAACCCTCAGGACTCTCTAACACATCTCGTTTCCTCTAACTGGGGAGAGGCAGAGAGCAAGCCGCACACCCCACAGGGAGCACTCCCTGCCCCTGCCCGCCCCACCCCCCCATGCGAGCCAGCAACAAAGGCCCACACAGGGACCGGAGACCATTCCTCCCTAACACTGGGAGAGCTGTGAGTCCTATGCTTCGGGATGGACTCATCTAGTAAACAACCTGTAGCCATCTGGCTTTCAACTGCAGCTCTTCTAAATTCAGCAGGAAAACTGTAGTTTCTATACAATGGGAAAAGTAGAGAAAATCAGTAATCAAATGCTACTTTAGTATACAAACAATAAAACTGATTCAGGGTCTTTCATTCCCAAGTAAACAGGACAATTTTTTTACAGGACATTACAGACCCTGAAGAGTCTGATATTAAAGCAAAAATGTGGTAAGTTGTTCACTTTAGTACATTTCCTTCCGTGAATTAAATATTTACTCCCTGTAAAGCCACCATACAATGAAAAAGAAGTACTATGTAATAAAGCAAAATACTTGCACAGCAGTGCGGAGCGCTCGTAGCCAGCCAATGCAGCCGGGGCACCACCGGCCCCGGCAGCTGGAGAAGCAGCGGTGGGAAATGTGTGGTCACTCCACTCCCACCCACGTAGAAATCAAATTAAATTTCATGTGACTTCTAGGCCAACTGTGTTTTAATACAGCAGTACTGAGAGCTTCCGTTGCACTATGAAGTAATTAAGAAAAATAAAGTACGTGTTTTAGAGCCTTATCTCCTGAGAAAGCAGCTCCTCTAAACATTCTGAAAAGAACTTGCCTTTATTTCTGAGGGTCTAATGGTGCTCACACCCACAGTTCAATAGCGACAGGAATAGAAGGTCCTTTCCTTTTACACAAACAAGGAATTCATGACAAGGTGATTATTTTTTCCGTGGGGAAACCAGTTCGGTATTTTAAAAATTCATCTGCCTCAGAAACTTAGACAAAATAAGACTATGGGGTGCCCAAGTCATGTGCGTACTTTGTGTGTGAAAAAGAACTTCACAGCACTGTCAAACTTACTGAAATACAAAAAATAAAATGCTAAAGGGGGTCAGTCAACACAAATGCTATTTGTTAAGGATTTAGAAGTCTGTATTCTTGTTTTAAAGAGGGAGGATTCCATAGCTGCTAATTACCCAGAAACATACAAAGAAAAAAGGAGTCTACCTGGTATTTTCCCAGTCAACTTAAGAGCCTAGGCAAGCCACAAAACTCTGAATGGTTTTAAGGAGTTTCCACACAGGGTCTTGGAAAGAAAATATGAATTTTCCAGACCCACCCTCCTAGTCCGCAAGCAGCACAAAGCAAACAAACCCTGACTCTTCCAGAAGCCCCTTACTACTGCTGTCACTGGGACATCACTCACTTCTGGCCCCCAAAGAACCACCCACACAACTGAGCCCCTCCACCATTTCTTCCCTTAGCAAGATGCAGAAAGGCCAGCTCGCCTCCTAGATCAGAAAATGTCACCAACGCGTCTCACTACTGACCTTCCAGAGGCAGGAACAGACACAAGGAACCCGATGCCACCAATGTCCAAGTCCCACGGCCTGCACCCCTTCAGAAGGAAGGCACCTCCCCTCACAGCCCAGCTGGCTGGGCTGCAGCGGCAAACGAAGGAAGTCTCTGAGAGGCTCCCAGGCAGGGGTTGAGCCCGGCACTAAAGGCAGCCACCAACTGACAGTGGCGTGAGTTCTATTATTACCCCATTATCACTCTGGATCTGTGCCTAAATGAAGCATGCTTCCTCCCTGCTGCATTTCCTTTTATCCTGGCTGGAGACTAAAAGCGGATCAATGGGGGCAATACATATGATGTCACTTCAATTTACAGCAACAACCTCCCTCTTTCAGTCTGTCTGAAATACACGGAAAGATCAATTCTTCCCAAAAATGGTTAAAAAATGCTTAGGGAGCATTCTTCTTCCAGAAAAGCATTCTCGGCTATATTTGTCTATGTTACTACGGCAGGAACTGTTTACACTGAACAAAAACAGAAGAAATGGGGGAGGGAGAAAAATCTCAAATTCTCCTGTATGCTGGAGACTTGCTGGCTGAAATTCAACAGAAGCAGGGTCCAAACCAGAACTGAAGCTGTTGACCTTTCAAAGTCACAGGCTTTGGGGCATAGGGGCACAATAGAGACAGCAGGCTTTTGGATTCAAAAGGTAATTCCATAGACATATAAAGTCATTTTTTGTAAGATTTCCCCAAAAGTCTACTAAATTCCAGAAAACTCACACCACACTATATAGCCTCAGGTGCCCCCATCACCCAGAGCGAGACAACAAACAGTACCCCTCCCTGCACTTTTCTCACTAAGGGCAACAAGGGAGTGACTACAAGACACAAGTCCTCTTTCAGAAGGTGCTCTGACCCAAAATAAAACAAGTAAAATTTCTAAGTTGTATAAATTTTTATAAGATGATTTTTGGAATTGGGGTAAAATTAGGATATATTAAAAAAAATTCCTCAGAACTTTTATAAAGAGTTCTCCTTCTCTATATGCCTAAAAGATACACAAAATCCTAAGAGTATCAGAACTCTGGTGAAGCTGACCTTACGGGCCCCAAACACTGGCCAGGACTAAGGTCTTCATGTCAACGTTAGTATATAATCTTCCTTGATCTGTCACTTTTTAAAAAAACTTTATTGATGCAAGAGAGAAAAAGGGTACGCATGTGTACGTGTGTGCATGTGCATGGGCAGGGGAGGGCAGAGAGACAGAGAGAGAATTCCAAACAGGCGCCACACTGTCTCAACAGAACCTGACACAGGGCTCAATCCCATGAACTGTAAGACCACAACCTGAGTCGAGATCAAGAGCAGACACTCAACTGACGGAACCACTCAGGCCCCCTCTGTCACTTTCTTAATGATAAATGTTGTTAGGTTACAAAAATGAATTATGTAATAACATTTATACAGGCAAGTCTCTGCCTAAGAGCCTTTATCAACTAACATATCATGATATTACTAAAATATTTCTAGTTTAAACTAGTAACTTGTGTAGAGGAAAAACAATTGGCTTGAACTGATAATGAAAAACTAAAAGCAAAACCATCCTCTACATGCTAAAGCAAAAAATGAATACATTTTAAAGAACTGCCAAATTTAAGAAAAGAAGTCATAGTTCATATTATATTGGGGACACAAACTTGATTTACCAACAAATGAAAGTCACCAAATTATTAAAAGTGAAAATAATTTCCTTCAAAATAAAGCAATCTACTTATAAATAAAAATTCATGTAGCACAGTTCTGATTATCAAACATCTTTAGGGAGTAGGTCTGTGGTTAAATTTTATTAAGAAAATTTAAGCAGAAGTAACTATTCATATAATTCATTTCACACCCAAAAAAAGCATATTTACTACATTTTTGGGAAACAAAAATACAGTAACTCCCCTTACACACATTTCTTGCCACCTTACCATATAATGGGAACAGTTCCATCTGATTTTTAGTAGCTGCGTACTACTCCATTGTGCGGTTATATACCATGGCCACAATCTGATGTACAAAACTGGCTGACATTCTCACAATAAAGGTATTTGCATGCTGGACTTTAGGGGGGGTCATAAACAAGCAACTAGAATTTTGAGTTAGAAAATATTACTATTTATAAGTTAGGAACTCTAGTTCATAAAACACATGCTCTTATTCAAGATAAAGACATCAGTTATTCAATACAGCATTACTGAGACAATTCCAAGAAAACAAAAAGATTTCTGTTAAAAAAATAAAACTGCAAATGCAAAAGTCAGAAGTATTCTCTGATACTTTCAAGTGTTCCAAATTCTTTAGAAAGCTTTAACAAGCCCTACATGCCATTGCTGTCATGGCAGAGTGAATAGACTGCCTCACTTAGGAATTTATAGTTTCTTCTTCATGAGTAAGGATTTTTTAAAGAAGCCTAAAATTCAGATCAGGAATGTTCACCCTGTGGCCTCTTTGGTTACTGATTTGGCAGGTTCCTGGGTAGGGGAAACAGATGTGAAGATCCTAAGCACTCTGGTAAAATTCTGGGAATTTTCAATATGAGTGTTTTCAAAGATTTATTTTCCAAAAGGTATAATGCCATAAGCCATTAATGTACACATGGTTTTAAAAGCTGTGAGAGGACTGCATTTTATATAGTTTAAATAATATGCTTTGTGTCAGACAACATATAGCCTGGATAATACTTTTATAAAAGTTGGGGGAATTAAGTTAGCACATTAAAATGTGACTCCTACATAATGTGAACACATGAGAATGAGTTAGGCCAGTAAATTATATCAGATACTATTTGGTAATGATGGTGTCTGCTTTAGTCTGTGGGGTCACTTTTGGAAGTACCAAGACCCACCCATGGCTCAAAAGTACAGTACATGAACTGTTTGGTCCTTTCCCTTTTTTCTGCCTCCGGCTGAAGTGAACCATTTTTCTTAAATCAAGTCAAAAGAACATTTCCCAATTTATTTAAAAAGAGAAGACCTACTTTAAGAAGAAATTCAATACCGCTATCTAATATCTATCTATGCACTGAAATGCATAAATGATTAAAAGCACGTGCTCTAACAAAGCGCTGAGCTAGCACCTGGAAACTGGGGGGCTTCGGTGAAGAGGTTCAGTCGGTACAGGGATTCAGTGCAGAATCCCTGGCACTAGTGTCACAAGAAACCTGTTGGCAACCCTCTACTCTCAGTCATAACAACAATATTTGAAAATAATGAAGATCTCAAAAGTTCTGATTTCAACGTTTCTATATAAAGACGAATGCTAACACCATTAAATATTAAAACGTTAGGTCTATGCAAGCAAACTGCTAGAATTCTACAACTTCCAAATGCTTTCCACATATAAGGCATTGCATCAAACAGCTTCATGCTCAGATTTTTATGTTGTCATTTTATGACACAAATGAACTATCAAATACATTCAGTTTTTTCCAAGAGAAAAGAACAAGTAAACAGTAATTTCATTAAAACCCAGAATTTTCTTATCTTTCTCTAACTTTATTCCTCCTGAAATGTCAAAATCAGATAGTATGTGGAACATTATTTATTACAAATTAAATACTTTGGTAAATAACTGTATCGACTTTAACTCTTCTTTGTAACATTTGGTTGAATATACTTCATGTAGCCCTATGTACCTGGTAAAGAATGATCTATGTAACATGCACAAAAGGTGTTCGTAAGTACAAATATGTAACCCTTAGGAACATTTGGTTTAAAAACATATTTTTTCCTCTAAACAAGTAGTTTAGCAAAAGGGGAGGGGGAAGAAACTTAAGCTCCTATTGAAAATATATCCTTCAGTATTTTATGGACAAAAATAAGATCCTCATAAGTTTAAATAAAGAATAGCTGAGTTCAAACAAAACTATATTTTAACTTCTGTAAAGGCAACTCCTTTCAGACTATAATCCCAACTGTGCTCATTTCTTGCACCATCTACCCCAGGCCTGACATGCACATGTTTATCAAATTTAAACAAAGGACTTAATGTCCAATGTAGTAAGTGGAGTAATATAGTAAAAATGACGGCAAGAATGGTTGTCAGTCAAAATTTGGCAATTTAATTCTATAATAAAAAAAACAACTTACAGCTACAAAGGAAAATTCTAGCCAGGAGAGATTCTCATGTGATTCTCATGTCTAAACTAAAAGAAATCCAAAAAATACACACATTCAAATACATCAATTGAGAGACTTTTTTAAAGTATTCCGTACAATAATAGATGTGGTAGATGATTCTTAAATGGTAAAATAACTGAAATAACTCTTTAATTGTAATCAACTATATTCAATGAAATGATGGCTCTGTAATGTTTTTAAAGAGCGAGTAAGTTGTATGAGAAGTTGCAATAACCCGTTTTGCTCTAAGTGCAAAAACTTGATAGTATCTCTAAGAAAAACCTGCCTTTTGCTTTCTAGTCTCCTTGTTAAAACTTACTTTTCAAGATTTTTTTCCAAATTATCAAAATTGCCCACCACAAATAAAGTAACCCACAAAAGCATACTAGAGACAATGATACTAACAAGACTTTGAGGTACGAAAGACAACAAGAAACAGGAGGAGGGAGAAACCAAGTCAACCATGGCCTCAGCTTACACACCGACTCAGCAGGCACAGATGGACACACAATGTTCACGTTTTTAAGTGCAGAACATAATTTATAAACCAATTTCATTCTTGGGTGTTTATTCTGGTCTAGAACGCTAACATTCCATTACTCCTAGTTCCTGTCCTTTCTGCTTCACAGGCATGTACTCAAAACAACGGAAATATCTTTTATTTTAAATAGACTTTATTTTCTAATACTCTTTTTATATTTTCTACCAAATTCAAACTAAGCATGAATGTAGCCACCCGCCTACAATGTGTTGTGGTTTCTGTCATGAAACTGACAAGACACATATCCCTAAATACATACATGTATGGCCAAGTAAGGAGGCATTGTGGGGGGCGGGGGTGGACAAGGGTGGGGAGTCAAACTGCATGAATGACTCTGGGGCAATAAAACAATAAAATTATTTTTACTTAATAAAAATACATTGAGCGTACAGTTCAACTGACTGCCCAATGTCTCAGGATTATTTCACAGAAAAATTTATTGTATATAAAGCACACAAGTCAGATTTCACTTAAATTCTGTACACTTCTGGATCAAGTCCATACATTTTATATCCACGATTATCTCTGAAAAGTTTTATGAAGAACAATGGATGAACTGGTTAAGGGTCACTTCGACACAGCAACTTGTATTCTTGAAAAAGATATAGCCTTAAGAACTTCAAGAGAAAGAAAGGTAGAAAACAAGTTTCACATACTTTCAGGAAATGTTTACTCTATTTTTAACTTCTTTCCCCCCTCCTCCATGTGAACACTAGCTCACCTAAGGAGAGTGACACTCTTAAGAGATCAGTGTTCTGTATAAAGAGAAGTGGCTGTCTTGTGGTTGCACATTGTGATAAGGTGAAACAATGAATGGGAAACTGAAAAATAAAACCATACGGACACCATCAATGCCAGATTTGTTTACCCCAAACTGCATGCTATGCACAAATGGTCCAGTAATTCATGAATTAATATACTTCCCATCACAAAAGAAACTATTCCCAATGAAACAAGTAGATTAAACCCTAAGTTTAATAAAAATGTTCTTTTGGAGCAAAATGTCCATTTTATCTCTAGGAGAGTTCACACACTATAATCTTATACCTACTGTGAGCTCCAGCTGGGACTCAACGCTCCCCCCAGCCCCCTAGAGGGGAGCCTGAAGCCCATAGGGGACCAGGAAATCTGAAATGCAGCTTTACTTCCGGCCATGGAAATACTTTCTCATCTGAATTCAAGTACTTGAAAGTCAATCCAACAGAAATTAAGTCTTCAAAGATTCAAATAGATACTAACCAAGGATCTAAAATTCTGGTAGGTCAGAGACCTTTCTAATAGATGTTGGCATGAACATGATTAAACCCACAATGTGCTTTCTAGTGGCAATCTAAAATCTCAACGATGTGCAAGTTATTCCTAATAGTAATTTCTAGGTTATTTTCTCAAGAAATTAAAAAAAATGAAGTTTTATATTTTCCTTTATGTATAATGTGCTCATGTAAAAAAATCAGTATTATTTTACTGGTATAATACATTTTAATAGCACAAAACAAATTTTGGAAGTTACAGAAAATGTTAAGACATTTATAAGTTTTCTGATTGTTTATTCAATTTCAATGGAAAACAGACCATTGAAAAGCAAACCTTCCCTTCCCCTTAGTATCCTAAATTATCTGTATAAGTTAACTCGGAATTTAGCTTTAAAAAAAAAAAAAGAGGTGGCAATGAAACAGTTTTCAAAAATTTCTTTCTACAGAATAAAACTAAGAAGAACTTTAAAAGATAATATTTACTCTCAACATTTTAACAAATTTTTTGCTATTTTTATTATACTTTGGTATACTATACACCAATTATAATTTATACATTCTATATCAAAGTAAAGCCTGACTTATTTAAAATAAATAAATTTGAAAATCCAGTCATCCCAGATTCCGCCAAAAATGAAAAAGAAAAATGGATACACATGCAACCTTACAGGTTTGAGAACCATTTCTCCTCTGATTTCACAATGCAGGATCTCATCTCAGAACTTTGCAAGTAATAGTTGAGACAGAAATAAAAAACAGGCTGCTCCTTCCTGGGCAACCCAAACAAACTTCTTTAGAGTCAACATTTAAAATGCAATTTTTAAAAAATTGTTTGCGGTTAGCTGCCCGGCATTAAGTCTCCATTTCCATCCAAGAATGTCTGCTAGGAATTAAGACCAAAGACCAGAACTCCTCTAGATCAGCACACACCCTAGACAGAAGATGAAAAAGAACAGTTCTCTAGAGACTAAAGTTGCCCTGTAGAACATTTCTAAAGAAGGCTCCAGCCAGGAGCAGTAATTTTTGTTACTCTTTTTCCTGATGGATTTGCCCTTTAAATAAGTTTTCTGGTGCGCGTCTGAACGCACTTGTTTTTTCCTTGAAGGCTTGGTAAATACAACCCACCAAAAATTACAATACGGACGGGCACAGAGGCCATAGAACACACTACACTCTAAGTTAAAATGTTTACAGCGACTACAAAAGCATGAAAGCAAAGGCAATAGCTCGTCAGAAGCACCCTATAGTATTTCTGAAGGCCAAGGAGAGCTCCCATTTACATCAAATGGTATCACCATGGTGGTGGGAAAGCAAACTCCATAGAATGGGCTGTTAGCTGTCAGCAAATAAGGGGCACGATTATTAAGCAGAACGATAATAGTGAACCAAACTTGGCTTTCTTTCCCGCTAAAGCTCATTTGAAGAAAGGCTGAGGTTAAAAGGAGGAAAACAAGGGATTTGGTAGAAGGAGAGAAACCATTCTAATTATCCTAATGAACACCAACTAATGGCCCCCGGCCCCCGCAGCTGTCAGAACGGGCGGGGCTGCGGCGGGCGCAGCCGCCGACCAGCAGCGGGAAAACGTCTTACTTACTGAGGCTCCCGTCGGGACGCGGGCCGAAGCCTGGAGTCCGCGCCAACGGGTCCCGGCGCCGGCTGATATCTCCCACGGCCGCCCCGCGCCCCGCCTCCTCCTCTGCGGCCAATCTCCGTAGAGGCCGCCGGCCGCGCCCC
>NC_043712.1:63063358-63102759 GCF_006229205.1 Suricata suricatta
GCCCGGGCCCGGCCACACCCCTGGCCCCCGCCCCGCCCTGCCAGTTCTCTCCTTCCCGGTAATTACTCTAATTAGAAGTCTTAGTCTCAGCAGTTAAACAATGTACGAACCAGTCCCAACACAGCCTGCAATTCAAGTGGCTTTGAGAACAAAGGCAATCATAGCTGTAGCAATTTTTCCTCTAATTTACAGAATGTGAAGACTTTCTCTCTCTCTGCACATTGTACTTAGAAAAAAAAAGTTTAACCTCTGGTACATATGCCCTTTCACAAGGATATCAGCATTTTTCTGTAGAAAAACACCAGCATATACCAGCTATATGTAACAAAAGAAGAAAACCGCCGTTTCAAAAAATGGATATTAAACTTATAAGTTTGGCCCCTCCTACAGAACCAATGTTCTTGGATCACTTGGCAGAAATATGTAAGATATACAGAGATGTGGAAGGAGGTTCTTACAGTCTGCAGATTATATAAATAAAAGAGAAACAAACTACCCGGGGCATCTTTCTAGTAAGCAATCTGCACAATTCTTTACTAGTACCGGTGGAGAGTGCTAACTGTTCATACTAATATCAGCAGAATGGCTACGTTCCTATTAAAGGGAGAAAAACACCACATTCCAGGATTCAGTTTCCTGGGTGCAAAAGCAACAGCTTTAATGCCCAATGACTGGCATCTTCACCACAAACAACCAGAATATTTCTACAGCACACAAGAGGCCAGTCTTGTTTCCAATCTTACAGCAATCCCAGTAAATAAAGGTCACCAGAGCAGATTCCAACAACAAAATTAAACACTGCAACTACCATCACCTAAAATAACTATTTCAAAGATTAGGGGAAATTTATTTATTAGGAATAAGGCACTTCTTTAAAAATTTTTTTTAATGTTTTATTTATTTTTGAGAGAGAGAGAGACAGCATGAGTAGGGGAGGGTCAGAGAGAGAGGGAGACACAGAATCTGAAAATGGGCTCCAGGCTCTGAGCTGTCAGCACAGAGCCCTACAGGGGCTCAAACCCACAAACCGTGAGATTATGACCTGAGCTGAAGCCAGACGCTCAACCGACTGAGCCACCCAGACGCCGCAGGAATAAGGCATTTCTTGAAGAAAGATATAACTCTCAGTAAAATAAAAAAGATAGTATGGCCCCAAACCCATGGAACCCTCAGGAAGGGATGTGATCAGGCCTGTTTTCCCTAGAAAATTATAATAGTTCATTCACAGCTCTTCTGGGTATTAATCTCTTTGTGCTAGTTTAAATGTACACGGGAATTTTAAGGATGAGTAAAATTATAACCATAAAGTACGTTAGAAAAATTTCTAAAAACATCAAAAACAAAAAAGCCTTTTCTTACTTATTTTCCAGTACTAATTTGATCTTAGCAATGTGTATCCATTTTAGAAGAATTACTCAACTTAGAAGTTTACATGAAAAAATTTAAAAAAGGCAATGAACTACTGGAGAAATAAAAAGCAACCACTGCAAAAACAGTTGCACAAAATAGGGGTGTGTCTCATAGGTCTTTCCCTTTTATTGTATTTTTCCCCAAACACAGATTTTAAGTTTTCAAAATTTCAGTTAAATATAATTTTCAGTCCCACTCCATGCATTTACTAGGATCTGCTTGAAAATTTCTCCATTTATAAGCGGAAATCTTAACTGTTCATATTATGAAAATCTAATTTAGTACCTTAGTTACAAAATGTGATTTTTGTTTAGCAGCTGTTTGCCTCTCTAGATGTTAATTAAGACAAATACCTGAACACAACTTAGTTTCATAGAACCATTTAAAAAGTTAATCTCTTTTAACAAGGAAAACAACTAATTTCAAGTTAAAACAAGTAGAAAGAAACAACTAAAACCAAATGGAAACACTTTCAAATGCTAATGTGTCTACCACATTTAAAAGGTTAAAGCCCTGAATTTAAGATGATATTCTTAAATACTTAAAGTAAGTAGATAAGGCTCTTGGGAAATATATAGAAAGGGCTTCCTAACACTTGTTCTGTACATGAAAAAAACAAAGTGAGCAAATGAGAACAAACATAGAGAAAGCTCTTTCAGAAAAAATATATTTCCCCCAAAACGTATCCTTCCAAAATTCCCCACTAAGCCTTAAATGGCTTTAAAGTCTTCTTTAGATAAGCCAATCTCTTTGTGTACAAGACAGCCCCCTTTAAATTAGTTAAGAACATTAATATGCTTTTCAAATGTATAAGAACATAAAAATCATTCAATATAACTTTTTAAAAAGTTTGTTTGAAAAATCCATGTTATCTTCCTTCAAATAAATAACACAAATATTCAGCAATAAAAGACAGAAAAGAATAAATTTTACAAAATATAACAAAATGCACTCGTAAAAGCAAACCTCTAAGAATAGCCAAGCACCCATGGTGCTATCAGCCTCATCGCTGACACAAACTTATTTTAACATTTATTTTTTTAAAGCTAAAAGCCACTGTTGATTAAGGTGTTGGACAACCTCACAATTGTATTTTAAGACAGAGCTCTCAACATCAGAGATTTCATTTCTCATTGATTCCAAAACTATTTGCTCAAGCTATTATTATAATTACCATTTCCCCCTTTGGAAGTCAAATCAATAGCCCTACTTCATGAAATTATTATTATTTTTTTTGAAAGAAGCCGTATCTAGGATAGGTGCCTTCCCGCCCCCACTTCTAAGCAGAGGGCTGTCCTCTGCAGGCCAGCACTGCGAAGCCACCTTGGCAGCACCCTGAGCTCCACTCCTACCTCTCTTCAAAGTGGGGTGGGGTGGGGGTAGGGATGACACCTCTCTAAGGCTTTTCAAAAGCAAGTCCCCAAACGCCGGTATCAATTCCACAGGGCCCGCTGGGCGATGCTGCCCTAGTTCTACACTCTCGCTCCACGCTCTCAACCAACTTCACCTAAGTTTAAAGAGGGGTACGACCACACTGACATCTGTCCCCGAGCACAGTTGTCTCTGAAGCAAAGAATGACCTAAGTTAGAAGGACAAGGGCAACAGATTATGAAGGGGGCAGGGGACAAGATTAAAGTACCCAGTTCCTAGAAGGCTGCTGTGTAGAATCAATGCGTGAACAAGGCTCTCCGGTTACCCAGCCAAGACCCTGGGTGAGTGCGCCGGGTCCCTCCATGATACGCACAGAAACCCTTCCGCGGGAGGACCGAGCACCCAGCGTCCACCAGGAAGGCGCAGTCGGTCCCCGCAGGGAAGAACAACAAAAGGGATTTAGGGAATCTTAGGTGTGCCCAAATGCCTGGATCCGAAGTCGGGAGCAACCCTAATACAAGATATTCAACCAAAGCAATTCGTGTTGGCTCTGGGACGCCACCGGCTGTGCGGTTCATCCTCCGCGACCCGGACCCTCACGCGACACCAGCCGCCAAGCCCCAGATAAAGTCCGCTCCCTCGCCAGTGTCGGGGCGTCCTCAAAGCACCAGAGTGGGCCCATGCGCCGCAGGGGTCACCCTACAGAGGTAGCCCGTGGTGGGCAGGACGCCGAGGCTCTCACGGTGTTTCCTGGTTCCGCCCCAGCCCTGCCCCCCAGCCCTGCAGGTGTCTACGGGGCCACGGCACCGCCTCCTATCCCCCCCCCCCCGCCCCCCGCACCTGGCTGCACTGCGCGGGACAGGGGTCTCGCCTGGTGCAGGAGCTCTTTAAACCCGAGCGTCCTTTCCCTCCGAATACAAACAGCAGGCAGCAGGGGCGCCTTCAGCTGGCGAAGTCAGAACCCGGGACTACCAGCCTACTGACCTTGGGCGCAAACTCTGCGACTTCGATCTCGCACCCCAAAAATCTCGACCCAACTCTTAAGGATGTCAATAAGTACTATCAGCGCCCCTTCAGTCTCGAGACCCACTTTGGTCCTGGGTGTGAGTTTCCAACAGCCCACCCTCCTCCCGCACGCTCCTCAAGGACCAACTGTGCAGACAAGGAGCGCAGAGCACGGAGTGAAACCGGTGATCCTACCAAAGTTAACCGCCAAAAGTAAATCAGAGAAGCTCTCCATTCTCCCACTCTCCCTCCGTGATTTGCAGCGCCTCCCGTTGTGCGGGACCTAGGACCTCGTCAGGCCTGCGTGACGACATGGACCTGGATTATAAACCCATGTTACCCAACCCCACCCGGCAGGTGAGTGTAGCTTACGCACAACTCGTACCTGGCCGCCTCTTCTCTCAGTTCTCTGACACAGTAACCCTATGCCCCAATGTGTGTCATTCAATCCGCTCATTTCCAGTTCCAATCCTCTTAGCCGGTCAAAATTTTTTTTGCAAACTGATAGAATTGCTAATTCCAGTCCCTCTGCCTGGAATGCCCTGTGAGCCCCCTGAACACTTTTCAGGGGCTACCGTTTTCAAGAACCCTTCCAGAAACAGTTTGTGCTTTCTGTGTCTTACTCTCTCATCCATTCCCACATGGGCAGTCCCGCTCTGCGATGCAACAGAACTATCGGGGCCGCTGTGCACACACTGGAGCTTCTGAGCTCCTGGAAGGCCTCCGGAGGTCTTTTCTTTCTAACGCCCACCCCCAGCACCCAGCACAGCCAATTTGCACGTTTTGGAATTAATGTAACCTCTCTTGCAGCAAGAGCAAAGTTTCAATCTTGTGCCCATTAGCACTGACTTTAGCAACTAAAAATGATGAAAATTTGTTAGAACAGAATCAACTTTAAAATAGAAACTCAAAGATAATTTTTTTTAATGCCTTACACCATCAATTTCACAGGCAAGGAAAGCCATTATAGGTAAATGTCATATCTACTTCAGGGACATTTTCTACTCCGAAGCGGTTGACAGCCACTGCAGCTCTGCTTTATGCAAATGCAGGTGGGGCGCGTGGTGCTTTTCTCCCAGAGACCATCACACATGTGCTACTTACTTCAGTTGCCTTTGCCATGGCCTTGCAGACACGGGCTCACACTACTTAAGGTCTTTCAAAGAGATGACTGGGGCAAGGGGACACAGAAAAGTCAAGCCACTTATACACAAAAAATGCATACACTTCTAGAAACTTACATAGTTTCTTTTATAGATGGGAGCACCAAAAAGGACCTTTATAGTGCTAAAAATAGAGTATCTTTGTTTTTTAGCGTATCATTTTGATTGGACGTTCTCCTATGAAGTCGGGTGTTAATAAACTAAAACAAAAAATTCACAAGACAAAACATGATTAATTCAATTATTAGGTCAATGAAACTATAATTGGAGCATTCTTTTGAATAGAGAAATGCCATTTTAAATATTTGTGTGTCACACCATTTTTTTATATTCAGTAGTTGACACTAGATATTACAGTAAAACAAAAACCCACTTAAGCTAAAAATAAGGACTTTTCAAAAGTACTGTTATACCATGTGTGTTCACATACATATAATTTTTCTAGATAGTAGTTATAGGAAACTTTAGTAGAAGCTATGAAAACCCGCTTCTAATACCACATAGCCTGTTATCTGTCTTACTATCCAACCCTATGAACTCCTAATTCAGTAGTCTTTTACATTATCAACATTTTCTAGTGTGATAAGCAAGATAATGCCCACGCTCTGATCCCTGGAACCAGTGAGTACTTTAGATTACCTGGCAAAGGAGAATTAAGGTTGCTAATCAACCAATTTAGAGATAGGATGATCCTGAATTACTGAGTGAGCCCGATGTAATCGCAAAGTCCTTCCTTATAAGTGAAGAAGGCAGGCAAGGAAGAGAGAACCAGAAAGACAGTAGCATAAGAAAGACTGGCTAGGCATTGCTGGTTTTGAAGATGGAGGAAGGGACCATGTGCCAACGACTGCAGGGAACCTCTAGAAGCTGTTAAAGGAAAGGAAGTGGATTCTCCCAGAGCCTCCAGAAAGGAACAAAGGCCTGCTGACACCTTGGGCTTCACCCAATGATAATGATTTTGGACATCATACCACCAGATACTACAGGTAGTAAATCTGTGTTGCTGTAAATCACGGAATTTGTGGCAATTTGTTAAAGTAGCAATAGGAAACTAACACATGTGGGTTCCAAGTTCCTCACTGCTGCTTCATGTTTGGCTCAACATGTTAAGAAAAGAAAAGAAAAGCATTCTTTAAAGACTCTCAGCTACACCTGCACTCTGATCAGTTTCCTTCTAAGAGTAGAGGATTCCTTCCGGGTCCCTCCCCTCAGTCCCAAGGACACAGCTTCGTAAGGAATTTCAGGCTTGATTCTAGTGGCTGAGAGGTTTGTTGGAGTAGTGGGCTGAGATGAGAAGAAAGCTGGATAGGAGGTCTAAAAGCCCTTTAGGGTCTGGTTCCTAACTGCTTCACTGCTTTTATAGTGCCATGGAGGCCAGGGCAGAGCATGTCAATGAAACAAAGACAAACATGAAACAAAACGCCATGGGCAACCACGTCTTGATCAAATCTAAGAGCGATTCAAGTTAATAAGTAACATAACCCCACCACCTTTTTCATGGCTTTAATTATTACAGCCAGTAAAAAATATTCAGGCCATCTCTGTTGAGTGATGTTTTATTTACCCCTAAAGGCTAAAGTCTTCATTAGAAGCAGAAGAATTGTGTTCAATTCAACACATCTGGTGAGATCACAGCCCAGTTTATTGTAGTTTTTTGAAGTGTCACTCCTCCTCCCCAGAAAACTTATACACACAATCGAGGAATCTGAATACACGGCACTGCAATTACAATTGGCCCCATCAGATTTTTAGTACATAATTGATTTAAAACACAAACTTATTTTTTAATAGATCCCCTTCATTTCTATTTTTCTAGCACAAATCAATCTTTTCCTAAGGCCATTTCTCCCACTGTTCAAAGGGAACAAAGCTGCTGTTGAAGTGGTTTTCCTTTGCCCCAGATGTTTCACTCAGGTGTGTTCAACCTGGCCATGTTCCCGAATCATGTGGTGCCTTGTGGTTGGAGAAGCCTGACAAAAAGTCTGAGCTGTAAAGGAACAGGTTAAGAGGATGGAGCAATCCATAAGTCTACATGATCAGTGCTTTTAATTTCTTTTTTCATGCTGTACAGACTTTATCATGGAACTGCCCAATTATGTTTTCCAAATTTCATACTTTATATTTTCCTAAGAGAATTAATGAGCCATATCTTTCCAGGTAAACTCTTCACACTGAGGGAGGAAGTGTAATTCTTTGTCATGTCCTATATTAGAGAAGCAATTTTTTCCAATCATACCTCACTTAGATCAGTGTTGGGTTTTTTTTTTAATACCTTTGGCTCTCCTTTGGCATTACTCCGTCTGCGAAACTAAACAGGCAGGAGGGAGCTGGGATCATTCCAAAAAGATTCTCCCGCCTGCAAAAAAGGAAGGCTGAGGAGGGGTCGTTCTGTCCTGAACTACCTCCAAGAACACACAACCTGGAGGGAAGGGGGAAAGCATCCTTACCAGCAGGTGTCTCCTGGGGCACCTGGTCAGAAAAGAGCAAAGGAGACAGATCTCCTGGCTCTTTTCTTCAATCCCTTGGACGGAGGCAGATTCTGGAGAAGAACTGGAAAATGCAGAACCTCAGACATTGGGAAGCAGCCCAATATGAAACACACTTGGGCCCGGGCCTTGACATTTTTCTTTAGAAAGAAGTGCTTATCATGTGGCTGTGCAATGGTCTAAATGTTGGAAGCATTTAGCTGGAAGCTAAACTTGGCTTTGTGTTTGACCATCCATTTTTATTAGCAGAACTGCACACCGTGAAGTACAGCGCTCCTTCATCCCTAGTTCTCAGAAAACCATTCCTGAGGGGGGAAAAACCCACAGGAAAAAGAGGCTAGGCATTAAATTTTACAAAGAACAGGAAAGTAATGGATGCTTGATTATGTATGGATAGTTGTTTCTATCGATGCAGACATAAGCCTGTGGGAAGGGCTTCAGGAAGCAGAGCCCTCTGGCGAAGCTGTGGCCGCAGAGTCGCCTGACCCTGGGCCCCTCTCCACTCCTGAGGTCTTTGGAACTGAGCTGAAACTGCCTCCACCTGGTGCTGCCTGTGTATGAGGAGGGCTAACAAGACCCGTGCTTCCTCTTTTAGCCCTTCCTACATGCCCCTAATGCTATTCTTATTATATTCCCAGAATTAAATTAAATTAAAATAGCATCCTTAACATGCTTTAGTTCTGTGGGAAAAGGAAATATATCATGTAATAACTATAAAAATTTAACATCCTGAAAACAGTTTTTACAAACTCTGAGAAATAAAAAGAAAAAATGTCAGCAGTCTTCGTCTGCCATTACAAGTCACTGTTCTTGACAGCAAATAACACCAGGGGCCATTTTAAAGACTTTTAAGAATTAAGAACATGAAAAATGAAGGAATGGCAATAAACAAACATGATGTCCATAGCAGGGGTAAACAAACCTTTGCAAACTCAAGTTGTTTCTATTGTATAGTCTGCACTAAAGACTTCAGGAGAGGTATTATTAAAGTAAAATGTTGCAGGTTTTGTTTCTGTTTTTAAGTAGGCTTCATGCCTAGTGTGGAGCCCAAAGTGGGGCTTGAACCCATGACCCTGAGATCAACATCTGAGCTGAGATCAAGAGTCGGATGCTTAACTAACTGAGCCACCAGGTGCCCCTAAAATGTTTTGACTGTAGGCTAGGTCTTACTTGAAATATGACCCAGGGATGCCTGGTTGGCTCAGTCTGTTAAGCGTCTGACTTTGGTGGCTTAGGTCATGATCTCACAGTTCGTGAGTTCAAGCCCCACATCAGGCTCCGTGCTGACAGCTTGGAGCCTGGAGCCTGATTCAGATTCTGTCTCCTTTCTCTCTCTCCATCTGTCCCTGTCCCTCTCTCTCTGCCCTGACCGTTTGTGCTCTGTCTCTCTAACTTAAATAAAACTTTTTTTTAAATTCTTGAGAGACAGAGAGAGAGAGCACGAACAGGGGAAGGTCAGAAAGAGAGGGAGACACAGAATCGGAAGCAGGCTCCAGGCTCTGAGCTAGCTGTCAGCACAGAGCCAGATGTGGGGATTGAACCCATGAACTGTGAGATCATGAGCTGAGCCGAAGCCAGACGCTTAACCGAGTAAGTCACCCAGGCGTCTCTAACATAAATAAAACATTTAAAAAAATGAAATGTGACCCAGTTTTTAGCGAAACCAGCACTGAAGATACAGCTGTATAAAAATATGAATTAACTGTTTCTATTAGTAACAGTATATTGATTTATAATTTGCAAAAATAGGACTCTTAAACCAACCAGTGCAACTTAAATCACTTCATTTTTGTGCTGTGAAAATAAAGATTATCTTGTGCACACCTCCTTTGAATACAGGACAAAATACAAAGACGGCGGGATGTCTGGCTTCCTCTCTACAGGAGAGTTCTGAGAGTCACTCAGTGACTTGTCTAGAGAGGCACGAAAGCCAGAACCCTGCTGCCAGCTCATCCCCAAAGTCCCGAACATTCCTGCTACTAGACAGAAAAACTCTTCTCATAATCCTAATGTTTATTCTCTAATACTACCTCTCTTTGGACCTTTCCCAACTGATCCACACTCCTCGAGATGCAGATTTCCAAAGTGCATAAAGCAGCCGTTCTGATCCCCTCCAGGCCATTATGCTATTAAATATTTAGAGGCACTGGACAAATCCCCACAGGTGTCCCATTCAACTTCTGTCTGTCCAGTGGATCCACAATAACCCTGCTTCAAACCTAGGGCTGGGAGTTCCCCACATGAATCTAAACAGTGCCTGCTCTACCAACATCATTTGACTGCAACATCTACTGGCAACCTTATTAAACCTGCCTCACCTATAAACTCCCCACGGTTATCTTCAAGTCCAAATCCCACACCGACTCTGGGACTGCTCCTATTATTTCCCTCCCCATGGCAGTAGAGGCCCTGATCCATCCAAACAGGACTCCATGAGTCCTGAGAGTTGTCACAGGAAAAGAGGATATAAGCCAGGATTCACAAAACCATTCAGTACTCCTCCATGGACAAAACTTGCTGCTGTCAATAAAGAGATCTATGACTTCTAACAATCTTAACGCAGGACAAATTAAAAATACAGGAAAAGAAATCTCCCTAAATAATAGAAACCATTTCCATGAGATCCCTCCACTTGCAGGGGATCCTGGAAGCAGAATACCCATGATTTGTTCATACCACAGAAATAGTAATCATTTTGCAACAAAAGGAGTTATATGCAGCTGCTTTGTCTTCATTTCCTAGATTTAACCACCAGAATCTCTAAATAGCCAGGTAGTGGTCTGGATTTGTTTGCTGTAGTTATCAAGAGTTGTGGCAAACAGGGGTTATGTTATTAGGCTTTCTATCATTTTATTCAGAAGAGGTTTTTTTGTTTTTGTTTTGTTTTTTTGGCTGGGGAGGAAATGGGTGAAGTGTGTTTATATTCAGATTTAAATTTTGTGTAAGTTGCCTAGAAACCAAAGCACAGAAGAATTCACAGTCTGATGTATGTGAAATTGCAGCTGCTGGAAACAGCATGTTCTCCCAACTACACTCTGGGCTGGGTTCATTCCTATCTATCTCTGTCATTCAAGGTTGATGGGATGTAGTTTTCCAGGGCTTGGTTTAGTTTATACCATCACTTTTGGTGTAATGACAGGAATCAGTGTTGTTTTTCACCTTGCTTGAATGCACTTTATTCTCTAGGAAACTTATGTCCCTTCTCCTGTGTCAGGACAGTACATATGTGTAGCTTTACATTTGAGAGATACAAGCCTTGTGCAGAGTAAAGACGGACGGATGGAAGGTTTCTTGAACTGAAAGCATTCTCCACACAGAACAATTTTCACTTAAAGAGCTCCATGCATTTTGTACACATGTGAGGTGCCAACATTCCCCATCATGGCACTATACTCCTGATGCCTGGAGTCCATCATGACTGTAAGTGGGGGCCCAGGAATAACGCTGGTCAGGATCATGATAAATCAGCAAGTGAAGCCAGATAAACAGTTAGGAATTTATGAGTTTGTCTGCTAGGTAATGGGCTACACTATGCAGATAAATCACTCATAATGTTGCTGTAGTTTTCAAGACTAAGCACTTCCTTCTCCAAGAGTGTCTGAAGACCTGCAGAGAACATCTGAAGAGAAATAAATGGCACTTATGGGCTTTTCCTTTTTAGTTTAGCAAACAGGACCATTTCACCTGAAATGCTCTGTCCCAGTCCCTCAACCATTTCCCAGAGGCCCTGCGCCCAGAACAAAGATGATGTCTTATTTACTCCACAAACTGAGAGGTAGAGAAGAAAGGTGAATTTTCTAAGGGAAAATGCAAGTTAAATGTCTATAGAACACTGGATTCCATTGAGCTCCGGTGCCCAAGATGCTGTGTTATTTTTTATACCACAGCCTCAAACAATAAAACCCTGTACAACCTTTACAACCGAATGTGGCAATACTTCTGATGACTTTTATGTGCTAAGGACAAAAATATTTTCTGTAGTTATTTTTGTAGCCTATAATTTCCTATCAATGAACTCTAACCAGCTTTCTGGTAAAATAAACAAAGGATGACTTCAGAAAAAATTCCTAAGATAAAATGGTTAGAGACTGATAAAAGAAAAAATCCCTTTTTATTTTCCAAGTCACGAGAAAGGCTAAAGGGTGAACAAAAAAATACGTTTTTCCTGAAACATAAAACAGTTATTCATAAACAAACTACTAACACCGTTCTGAGGTCATGTTGGTAAAAAAGCTCCAAAAGTCTGTATGGGCTTGCGACAGTTTTTGTGCCCAGTTAGGCTGGAGACTCCTCATACATCTGTGATGTTCAAATGGAGCAGCAGTATCCACATTTCAAGTTTAACAGATGCTGCCACTTTCTGCAAGTGGCACATTCAGAATGCAAGACCTGCCCAATCACAGTGAGCATCTGATCCCCACAGTTGAGTTGGCAAGAGAGGGACATTCAGGGCCCTGACTGCTAACGTGAGCTGTGGCCAGGCTGGGACAAGGAGGTCACAGCAATCTCAAAGCCACAACCCTACCCCCGCCCCGGCGGACGTCTGCCCTGTGGTCCCCAGGTTGGATGCAGAGCTCTGGGGCCAGTTTTCTCCACATCTCAGTTACGTGAAGCCTGGTGACATCTGCAACAAACCAGTGTCTCTCCACATTAAAACAAAAAGATATCCCTCTATTCTAGTAGCTGCTGAAAGGAATATAACACCCCAAGTCTGGTTTTTAAGGGTAAGTAGATACACACATATTTTATGGCCAATTATCTATTAAGATAATTAGGGAGCAAGGAAAGCTTTTTACAAAAAGATAATGCCTTTATAAGGGATGGAGGACATTCCTCCAGCCTCCATTATAATTCCTCTCGTTTTAAAGGTTGCTACTTAGAAAGTTATTTAAAGCTTAGGTTTTTTTTCATAGGTGACAATTAAAAGGAAGGACCTTGGCCACCTGGGTGGCTCAGTCAGTTAAGCATACGACTCGTGGTTATGGCTCAGGTTATGATCTCACAATTCCAGCCCTTCATCGAGCCCCTGACAGGGCAGGGCCTGCTTTGGATTCTGCCTCCCTTTCTCTCTCTGCCCCTCCCCACTTGTGTGCTCATGCTCTGTCTCTCTCTCTCAAAAATAAACATTTTTTTAAAAATCAAGTAAAGCTTACCAGATAAATTCCATCTTCATGAATTACAACCTCAAATAAAATCAAAAGACTGTATTTTCATACTTTCAAATAATTAAATTAAAAATGTCCTTCTGAGAAACCAGCGGTTTGCAAAAAGCAAGCAAGCTCCCTGGAAGATTCCAACTGTCCTCAAGCTTACAGAAGCTTAGGCTTAAAGGAAATGTGCTCACACAAAATCACAGGTGCGTCCTCATAAAGGAACCCTTAAACACAGCAAGAATTCTTAAAAGACATCTCAATTACTGGATAGCAAAACTCTGGACAGATTTAAAACAAATATTTGTACAGTCTCTTGTCTTCAAGAGAGTTCAGTGTGACCAATGTCACAGGAGCTTCTCCCTGGGGTCTGCAGTCTCTCATTTTCATTTTCTGGATGAAGCATCTGAAAGCATGTGATGGAGGGGAGTCTGGGCGAATGAATGATGAAGGGGCAGTGCCTATTCTTACTGACAGACAAGCTATGCTATGTAGCAATTTAAAAAAAAAATACTGTATGAATCTGGTATCAAAGGGCTTCATTTTTAAAAACAGCAAGGTACCAGTACAAAGGAAATTCCTTAGAAAGTTACTACTGCTTAGATCTTCAAGATGTTCCAATTGGTCCTCAACATGAGTCAAGTTACTGACTGTTCCTACAGGACGCATATATGGGGCAGATTTTTCAAATATGCCAACAATTAATGTCCAGTTTCAGGGGAAAAAATGATGTGTGACTACTGTTAGAAATGTTTTTCTTCCAAATTATTAAACGCAATGCTAGGTGTTTATGATGTCTTCCCACTTCCCAACCCAGGTTCATAACAAAACCAGAAACATATCAATCAATCCAATCTAGCCATTAGTAAGAATCAGAGCAAGGCCCGCCTGTCAAGCTCCTCTTTCTAGAGATGCATATTACATCACCCAAACAGTATGTGCTTTCTCTCAGTGTGGCTCATGTCAAAGCAGGGACTGTCAGTTGATCGGAATTAAAAGCATAATTGTTCCAACCTTTCTCCATTAAAAAACATGAGGATATTTACATCTTCCAAACAAGTGCCTTTAGCCCACATAAAAACTGATGAGCCAAAGGAGGCCTCACAGGCCACAGTGTGCAATTTAAGGGAGAAATTATTAATGCCCAAGTAGAGTTTCAATTCTAGTTTATCTTTACTACTAAACTTGTTCTTATGCCATTTCTGCCCCATTTATTGTCTCAAACTGTAAGGAGCATGGTCTCAAATTCTCTTACCTCTGTGATCTGTGTCAGAGAACTCAATTTGTATTTACCGGTTTTGCCCTTTCTTATATCATGACATTATTTTATCAAATCAACCTATACTGCAAGGAGGGAGACAATGGAGGTGAAAAAATATGTTTTAATGGGTATCTGGACCCATTCTCCTTTGTCAAGGATCCACTTTATGAAGATACCAAAGCTGTTACTCAAAAGTATAATAAGAATAAAGCTGAAGTACTCACTACTTACATCTTGGCTTTGAGCAAGAAATAAAAATATGATTGTTTCAAATATAACTGAAAACCCTTGGTTTTCAAATATGCATCCTAAAGAGAAAACAACATGAATGCCAGGACTCGGAATCAAATCTCTAAACAGAAGATAAATCAGGGACATGTTATCAACAGGTCGTTTAGAAAGCAAGTCCCTCATTTTGGGGGACAGAATTACACTGAGGCAACTAGGTAGCTCAGTCAGTTAAGCGTCTGACTTCAGCTCACGTCATGGATCTCACAGTTCGTGGGTTCAAGCCCCGTGTCAGGCTCTGTGCTGACCTCTACTTCAGAGCCTGGAGCCTGCTTCAGATTCTGTGTCTCTTTCTATGCCCCTCCCCTGTTCACGCTCTCTCTCTCAAAAATAAATAAATGTAAAAAAAAATTAAAAAAAAGAACTACACTAACACAGGTGACAGCAAAATGGGCAGAGAACATACAACATAACCCCTACTTGAGTAAGCAAATGATGTGGTTTGATATTATAAATTTCTATGTATAGTACACTAAGTTTAATACCCAGTACACAGAATTTTGGGCATTTAACTTCTGGCTATATGATTTTTATTATTTCTGTATATTAAATTGTTATGGAATTCATACTCTATTCCCATTTCTGAAATGGCACCAAATAAATACAAAAAACAGCCCTGTGATTCACTGAATCTTGCCAGATGCAACATAAAGCTCATATTTCTAAATGTCAAATATTTCCAACATGATCCTTTTGGTGAAAGCCATAGTAAGCAGACTAAATTTATTATTAATGTCAGATAATTAATCTAGTATTTCATTTTCAAAGAGGGGGAAACTGAGTTCTGGAGTTAACATGAAGAGTTACTGGCTGATGCAGAGAGAACCACACACGCGTAAGCCCATTAGTGCTACTAGGTTAACACGTCACTTGTGGTGGAAAGGCCTGCTGGTGGAACGTGACTGGGTGGAAGGAGAGGGAAACTGGACAAGCAGACTCCATAGGATGGAAGCAGTCACGATGTGGGTGCAGTGGGGCGGCATGCTGGGCACCCCAAGGGGACAAGGCACCTGAATCAACAGGTGGGGGGACAGACTAGCACCAGAAAGGGACACAAAGGTATCAAAGGAAGAGGTGACACACTAGGTGGACACCTCGAATGTGCCACCCTCTGGGCTCCGTGACCCAGTGGCAGAGAACTGCCCCTGGGATTAACAGCATATGGCAGCGGAGTTATTCTTAGCAATTCTGTGCTGACTGAAGTTGCAGGTACCTGCCCTCAAACCACGTAAGGCATTCCTCCAACTCCACTGTTTCCAACCAAAATCTCCTCAGAATTACACTGTATTCTAAAAAAACAGCCATTCTAAAATGTACTCGGGTGTTCTAGCACTTGGCACAGTATCAGAAAAACCCCATCCACATTACACACACACACACACACACACACACACACACACACGTATATCCATAGTCAGTACCTCTGGCAATCTCTCAGGGCAGCACAGCCTACAAGTCAGTGGTAAGGCTATTTTATCATAGTGTAAAGGCTATTTCATCACCGCACAAAATTGGGAACATCATGAAATCACCCTGCCCTGACTTTATTGAGCCATGTATTTACCTATTTGTTTCCAGGAATGATTATCTATTCCTCACTAACACCTGTTTACTAGATACAAAAACTAGCTTCTAGCACTCCTGAAATGTGCCACAATTGAATCCCGTGCCTCAGAGAGACCTACAGAGTAGAGTGTATGCTGGCAGAACATCAATTCTTCTGACTAGTCCCACTGGACACCCAAGGTGAGGGTGAACAGTGAACACTGCTGTCTTTCAAAGGACAGAGAAAAACATTCCAGATTTTACTCTGTGGCTTCTGTGTAAATAGAAATACCTTTGAATGGCAGAACGTACTTAACTGAGAATATACCCATGAGGCACGTTTTAAAAACAGTACTATGGGACCCGCTTGCTTCCCTGGAGGTGAAAGCCCACTCTGGTCCAGAAGGGACAGGCTTTCTGATGAGCCTGAAGGCCTCACAGACTGCTAGGTATGGTATAGCTCCCCTGCACTGAGGAATGCCTGGCTGACCCCAGTGCCTCAGGAGGGCCAGGACTTGCGCCTACAGCTCCAAGAGGGGTGGCCCAAAAAGGAAAGCCACACTACCAGAAGCAGTTGGCCCTGGTTGGTCAGGACCAACGGGGTTTTCTCAGACATACACAACAAAGTGTGTTTTCAGGCACATAGGAGTGTTTCTGGGCCACTACACATTAATCTGATATCCTTGGACACGTGCCTTCTGATCAGGCCCCTTTCCATGTTATGGCTAACACAACAGGTTGAGAGAAACCACGAAGTACAAAAAACTACAGGGGACTGAGCAACTTATTCATGCCCCCTGCAAGCACTGGAAAAAGATTTCTTTAGCAGAAACACATGTAATCAAAAGAAAGGGTGGGAGCTATGGAACATCAAAGCCCCTCAGAGGGGCACAAGGTCCACAAACAGGATAATCCTCCAAATATCTGGGACAAGTGGAAAGATGGGGGAGCAGATAGCAGTTGCCTGTCCGACTGAGATATATTTCCAAAAATGACCCTAAATGACATGATCCAGTAACAGTTTAGGAATCTCTTGTTTTCATTCTCCCACCCTCTGGGAGCTGGACTGGGGAGAGGATTCAAGATGCACAGGGAAGCTCATGCAATTCTATGGTTCTTTGTGGCGCTAAAACCCAGTGGCCCCCTTTCATCTTCATGACTGTGCAGCTCTGACCTCATGCTCTACCAGCTGGCACTGTCATGGCACTGCCAAAGAGCTGTGCACCTGACCTTTGATGGAGGGCCATGAGTTGGCAGGTATCAGTTACTATAAAATTTTTCTAAGGGACTTACATTCTTCTCACGTTAAAATGAAGATCTACATGACATCACATTCTGGCATGCTGGGAACATGTGGACCATGCCCAACCAGAGTATGTCCTGCAACAAAAGAGAACCTACCTATGACTCATGACACTCTTTTTAAACTAAAAAGAGGAGATGCACAAAGAGTAAAAGAAGATAGACCCACTGACTCCATTTCACTTAATACCGGTAAATGCAGAGAAATCTATTAATCTACCGACACTATTCTGACACTATTCACCCACACAAATTTGCATGACATTCACTTTGTGTGGTAGTATTACCAGGCCTGTGACTGTGTGTGACACGTGCATGTACACATGTGTGTCTGCACACCCCAAGGATGAAATGGGCAATGCAAATACCAGACCTTCCACTAGCCTGGGATGAAGCCTCTCTGGGAGGGGTTTTCACCAATGTAGAAAGCAAGATACCCAGAAAAGCCAGCCTGGCCACACAAAAAAATCCCCAAAGAGGCAAGGCATCAGTTATACCCCTGTCCAGGACTCAATTATACCACTTTGAAGTTTAGGACTATTTGCATTTTAATAGAAACCAGAAAAGACAAGATGGCTGTGTAACTGCATATCCCTTAGAAACAAGCTGGGAGTATCAATTTCAGCATAACTCTTGAAGTGGAACAGAAATAGCCCCACATTTAACTGCTGAACAGACGCTCATCTTCCATAGTTTCCACAAGTCATGCGGCGAGCTGGTAGCATTTCCTCAGATCCTGAAATGGATGTCTGTCTGTCTGACGCACGTTGAGAGAGGAAGTGGAGACACAGCAGGCTGCTGCCACTGTTTACACCAGTGGCCACAGGCAGAAAGTTGAAGGTAAAAGCAATAACCCACAAGCGCTAGGCACCCGCTCCTGCCATCCATTCGTGAGATCACGACATCATGAGCACAAAGGTTAATCTAGTACACGCAGGACCGTTCCCACATGGATCTGGTTAAGGTACACAAGTCCCTGGGACTGCCAGGATTCCAGCATTCATTGTCAAGCAAGTAACTTTTTATGAAAGGTATAAAACAGATCTTTCCAAAAAGGCAGAATTTCAAAATCACTGAATTCAGTTAATTAGAAAAAAAATAAAAAGTAGCTTGAATGAACCACCTTTGAAGTCACAAATACAAAACACACTCCCATTCTTTTTCAATAATGTTTTTTCATTAAGAGACTTAAAAGACAAACACCAAAATGTTAAGAATAAGTAGCTCTCTGGGTGATTGGATTACTGGCAGTTTTCAACCCTTTTCTTAAGCTTTCCTGTATTTCCTAAGTTTTCTCTAATAGACAGTATATCACTTTTGTAATAACAACAACAAAAAACCATTGATTTTCTTTGGCTCACATTGGTTTGAAATGAGAAAGGGAGCTAAATATGCTGAAGTAAAAATACAGGGAAGGTGCTACACAGGAAAACAAACTGAAGTCATTGTGCAGAAACTGGGGATATACCACTCCGTGCCAGTTAGCTCAGTACTCCATCTAGATTTCAGCAATCAAGCAACATAAACTGGCATGCCCGGAGGGCCGGCCCAATCAGCCTGTGGGGTGGGCATGCTGCGGTCAACGCTACCTTGCAGTGTCATTCAGATTTTACCAAGAAACTCTCAAAGGCCTACCTGAGGCTTAGTGGAAACTGAAATTGTTCTGTTAATAGTGGACTTGGTTATTACAAATGAAACTAAATTTAAATTAATTTCTACTCCCTGCCCGAGTAAATCTTTCTTAGGAGCTTCCACGAAAAGGTGGAATTAATTTTTTTCCTCCTTGTGTCCATAATAAGCCGTTGGAGAAGGCACTTATAAGCACTGAAAAGCCAAAATATCAATAACAATCAGAAGGAGAATAATTACTATTGGAAAATCGGCAAACTTGAACCAGTGCTAAGATCATGAGGAGCCGGTCAAACAACACATCTCGAAAACCCCAGGATGGAGAGTGACTGGCAAGGCACAAAGTGGCCTGGGGTGATGACAGGCGGGCAGGTGTCTGAGGGCCCAGGAGCAGGAAACGTCACTCATTGGGGAAGGACACTCGCTTGTGAGGGCTCCGAGTAACTGCCCTGCTGAGAAAACACAGGCTCGAAGGGGCTGAATCAGTGTGTAACAGGGAACGCAGCTCCTCGTCAGGAACACATGCAGACAGAAGGGCAAAGGCCATGAAAACTGAGACTGGTAAGATGATTTAATGTGTGCGTCTATGCAATGCCCCAAAGGAATTCAGTAATGTCATCATGAGGCCCTACAGCTCCTTTCTTCACTCTCCACTCTGCCCTATGCCTCCCTACCACATCTCTTCTCAGAGATATGTGACTAGCCTCGTGTCCATCCCTCATCCCCCTACTCCCCCCCCCCCCCCCCCGCCCCGAGTGGAGGCTTCTGCACTAGAGACAGCAAGTAGTCCCAGGGAGTACTACAGAGCCCACAGGAGAACCCATTTGCAGCAAAGGAGCACAGCTCAGTGACGTGCAGCACCCCACCCTCCACAGGTATCTGCAAGCTCTGTTTCCCCTGTACCTCCCATCAGCTTGGCCACCTGCTTCCACACACCTGTGACATGGACTGAAAGCTTATCAAAACGTGGAGTCAATGGCTCTCATGGTATCAGAAACAATGTCTCACTTTTAAAACTACCTTGAAGAGAAATCCTTAGATATCCTAACACACATACTACAAATAATCGGAGGGAGAACTTACAGAATGCCCCATCTGTAACATAAAGGGAAGGTAAAAGGAAAGTAGCTCCAAATGCATGTGGACTGCGGTATTTACAAGCCTGTGAACCCTGGAAGACATAATGCAGCAATGAAAGGCCTGAAGAATACCCATAAACACATAGCTATTAATGCAAACTGAATCAGGCACACTGTGTAGATACTCAAGACACAAAAGCATTGCCACTGAGAACAAGGTTTTCTGAAATGACAACCATTTTGGGGGAAAACTCAGCAACATACAATCCTCCCAGATTTACTTGGCACTCACATTCCTAGAAAAAGTCAGTAAATATTAAAACTGTGCATATAAGAGTCAGATTAGAGCCAGGATTTTCACCTGTGTAACACTCCAGCAAGCACGAGACACTGGGGGAAGCAGCAGATTCCTCGCCACCCTGGGAAGTGCTATGTGCTGCAGGTATACCGCTCCTGGACGCAGCCCACTAACGGCCACAGTGCCCCCCAGTTGCTGATAACCACATCATCCCTGTGAGGGCGATTCTGCCCTGCGAGGACTACTCCTTTATACCAAACTGCTCCCACAGGTCAAAGCGCCAGAACAGAAATGGAGACTACGACAGTGCATGCAAGTTGTATTCAGCTACAGTGGTCTCTTCAGCCATCAGGACATAGGAGAGCATCTCTGCCGCTGTTTCCTTCCCATGGACTTCTCAGTTGGCACTTGGGTACCTCTTACCCTTTCCTCCTGGGAGGCCAAGTGCTCCCTTCTCTGAAGAACCATTATCTTTATCCAATCACTGCTAAAGCCAACTCTGGACCAGCACAAATTCAGAAGACAAGCAGACCTGCAGCAGGTGTCCCCCAGGCACCTACACAGCAGTCACAGATATCGCCCAGGAAGCTTGGCTGTGACTAGGACGTGCTTAGAAAAATGTTTGACAAGCCCACTGCCAGAATAAAACATACCTGCAAACCCTAGAGGAAACATAAATGATAAGCAACTTTTATCATTTGGTTTTGAAAATGCACGGTAGACCTTGCCATGTCAAGTCATAGGAAAAATAGTTCCTCCACAACTTTTGTGACACCTTCAGAAATGGCCCAGAATCATACAAAACGCCTACTTGCATTTTTAATAAAGAACACTTAAAAGCTACCTAATTCTTTAAACTAGAAACTTGCCATTTGATTATTTAAAGTACCATAAAACATGATTCTACAAACACATGCATCTACTCTATATTAAGACAATGTATATAATTAGAAATATAAACTTGGGGTGCGTAGGTGGCTCAGTTGGTTAAGCATCCCACTGCTCATTTCTGCGCAGGTCATGGTCTCACTGTTCGTGAGTCTGAACCCTGAGTCAGGCTCTGTGCTGACAGCATGGAGCTTGTTTGAGATTCTCTCTCCCTCCCTCTCTCTCTGCCCCTCCCCTGCTGCATGCACTCGCTCTTCAAAATAAATAAATTTAAAAATATATAAACTTAAAACCTTCTGTCTGAACAACAGAGAAACTAAAAAGAAAAGTCCAAAAAATAAAATCCCTTCTCAAAGTAAACTAATGTTGAGACAATTAACAGTGCACACGCACATGCCCTGCATACTTCATATCAAGTTCACACATACAAAAAACCATAATTAAATGGAGCGTTGTAAAACTACTACAAACTATTGTACCACTGACTGGTGGAAGGCCCCAGAGATTAGACAGAGTACCAAGGACCACAATTTCAGTTAAATTGTGTTAACAATGCTTGAAAAATTGCAAAAACTCTAAAATAGTTTCTACCTTTCTTTTGTGCAAAGAATATCAAGTAAGAGTTAAAAACTTATTCCTTAAATAGAGCCTGTGGTTAGGGTATGGAGAAACTAGAACCCTCATACATCACTTCTGGGAATGTAATAGGGTATAGTTTTTTTTTTAAAACAATTTGGAAGTTTCTTAATAAGTTACACATAAATTTACTGTAATACTCCTAGGTGCCTACTCAAAAGAACTGAAAACACATGTCCACACAAAAAGTTGTGCTATAAAATAGCAGCAGCATCTATGATAGCCCCAAACTGGAAACAACCCAAATATCTATCAAATGGTGACTAGACAGACAAAATGTGGTATATCCACCCAATGCAATACCACTCAGGAATAAAAAAGGAACAAACTACTGATACATGCTATAACATAGGTGAACCCCAAAAATGTTATGCTAAGTGAAAGAAGACAAACACATTAAAACCATGTATCATATGATTCTATTGGCAGGAAATGTCCAGAAAGGCCAATCTATATGAAGATTACTGATTGCCCATGGTTAGGGAGCAGGTTGGGGGAGGGGAAGCCACTGCTAATGGGCACCAAGGATCTTTCAGGGATGGTGGAAATGTTCTCTAACCCTGCATTTTGGCGATGACTGCACAACTTAGCAAATTTATTAGAAACCAATGAATTACACACTGAATTTTACACTACATACATTACACCTTACACAAGCTGTGGGAAACACATACACACATATATACATAGAGCCTACAGCTGAAGCCTTGGACACCTATGAAATGTTAAATCTGTGTTTTGGTCATCCCTCTTTTTTTTTTTTTATTAAAAAAAATTTTTTTTAATGTTTATTTCTTTTTGAGAGACGGAGAGAAACAGTGCGAGCAGGGGAGGGTCAGAGAGAGAAGGAGACAGAGAATCTGAAGCAGGCTCCAGGCTTTGAGCTAGCTGTCAGCACAGAGCCTGACGTGGGGTTCAAACCCACAAACCATGAGCTCATGACCTGAGCTGAAGCCGGATGCTTAACTGACTGAGCCAGCCAGGCGCCTCTATCATCCCTCTTTCTTGACTCTACACTGGAAAAGATGACATCAGGCCATTAACGTTATGAGAATGAAAAATTTTGCTATTCAATTTCCTCTTTAAGATAATAAAGGAGCATGGCGGGGAGGGAGGCATGGAGGGGGAGCAAATAAATCTGCTCTTTCCTCATTATGGAGTTCAAACCGGGTCATGGCCTTATTAGCCGGTAACTACGAGTAGCGTACTTATTACTGCACACTGCCGGCGGGGACTGTGCTGGGGTCTGGGAACTCAGAGTCCACTGCCCTATGAACATAGGACCTTTGTAATGGGCAAACGTAGGCCAGGCACTAGGCTAAGCGTGCTACTGGACACTCTAAACAATTAAGAAATGAGAAACTAGGGAAATGGTTGTATTCAGTTTATGTGTTGAAAATCTAACACAAGCCACTTACCTCCCAAACCTCAAAGTTGGTTTTATTTGTTAAAATGGGTATCAACTTAATTTTACATAATGAAAAACTTCAGTCTGGTAAATAGGCATACTGTGTACGGTGTCCTAAGACAACCTAGCTTGCCTTCCCCTCTCATCTCCTACCGAGTCCACTTCTGCTGAGCACCTCCCCATACAATCCCTGCTTTGCTCAGCTGGGCAAGGCCCTGCAGCCAGGGTGCTGGCTGCCTTCTCAGCAGGGAAACACTGGACGACATCCGGCACCATTCCTGTGCACAAGGAACAGGCTCTGGGTGCTATGGGCTGACGGTGCTCACTGATGGAAGGGGCAGGGTGAGAGGCACACAGAATGGCCCTCTAGGAAATGGGTCGTGGAAGAAACAAGAAACAGGGACAAAGTAGTCAGGATCCAGAGTCTCCGACCATGCTCCCGCCATCTACTCACAGAAGGTCCCACCCGAACCCGCGGCAGACATGCCACACCTACAGCCAAGCACCTTTGGGACCACCTTGCACAAAAGTTTCTAAGAAAAATAATTGAACAATGGTAAGTACAACAAGTGATGAGAATGCCAATCTGATAGAAATGGTAGGCAATTATCTTCTGTTGAAGTTGGCAGGATAAAAATGCATCTTAAGAAAAATGAAATGCTGTAAAGAAGAGTAGAATGGGCAGAAAAACGGAAATGCTCTATTTATCCTCCTCTCTCCCACCACTCTTGAGTATTTCCTCTATTTTCAAAAGCAATAAAACTGTTCTCCCACCAGCAATCTGCCTGCATTCGGAGACACACTGGCCAACAGGCCCCTCTGGCAGGCAGGGCCCCAACTCGGCCCAGAGTATAGAGACCTGCCATTTCTGGGGCAGTCGGCACTCACAAGGGGTCACAATGCTGTGGCTCTCTGCTGAGCTCCCTCTCCCTCCCCCACGAAATCCTTCCAGTGGCTCTCACCACTCACAGGGAGATACAGCACTGTCTGGGAGAAAATGGGGAGAATGTTCCAGCTACTGCCCCGTCAGAGGCCCCACAGTGCCCCTTCCTGCGAGCAAGCCTGCAGCTGAACTGCTGCTCTCCGTCAACAGAGGTAAGAATATTCCAAGAATGCCAAGGACGAATGAAAAGGACCAGTAGTGTCTTCTCATGATTCATTCCCCTCGTTCCAAACCTACTTTCTCTCTCATTCTTGAATCTCTTATTTAAAATAAACTTCGCAGAGGAAAAGTAGGGATCAGATGAGTAAAAGCAGCAACCTGCATAATCTGATAGAGCCAGCTAGCTAATATAACGTTGACATGAAAATATCCTACATAAAAAAATAATTTCTTTCCCATAAAAAATTCAAGCCTGTTCATAATTTAGAGGGTATGTGGAGTTTCAATCCTTTGCAATTAGGGAGCAAAATCAGTCCACTGGGTTTTGTCCAATGACCCTTTTAACTACTTGAAAATGATGTCTGATTATCAAATAATGTGATGGCTTATCTATAAAAACTTCTTTTTAAAAAATATTGATTCGTGATTTACATAAGCAAGGACATTCTGAGAAGCCTTTTTAAATCATGCATAATACATTACTTATAGTTGAGAAACACACTGGGTCCATTTCTTCAGTGTCTAAGTGGATTTCTATTAGTAAGTCCGCGCCTGGGGAAACGCACTATTCGGAGCCAGCTCTACATAAGAATAATAGTTATTGTAAACTCAGACCTCTATGGTTGCTGGGGGCAAGCGGAGGAGGGGGATTTCAACACTTGTTTTTGATAACTTCCTGGAATTCTACAGTGCTCAGACACCACGTCGTATTTCTGGATGGCCAGACCTTTTGACAACTGAGATGACTTTAATTAAGACCTCAACCCAAATCAATAAAACCTCTCTGAGGACTTCAACTGAAACTGTCTTGGAGGAGCCTGGTGGAAAACTTCCAACAGAACCCAAAGCAGCATCTGTGGCCCCACAGAGCAGATTCCTGGGTCAGCCTGGGAGAGAGGTGCATCTGTAGGCATAGCTGAGACCTGCCAGAGAAGTCACTGGGCCACCTCCCTGGCCTTAATGCCGGGGACACTCCAGCTGGCCTGCAGACGCCTTGCTGAGGTTCCAAACGGGCCATTCTTCTGTGGCTACGTTTCTTGATCTATCCTACTGCTTCTCAAGGCTCCTTCCGTTCTCTTAATACATCACAGATGATAAATGGCTTTCACCACTGACAATGGTATTGGAAAAGCACATCACCAAAAACACTAATAACTGTTATCAGTGACCAATGATCCAGTGGCAGCCCTCTGCTTTAAAGTAACTATTTTACAGACAAAAAAAACCCTGAGGCTTACACTGGCTAGTTTGTCCAGGGCACAACAGCTACTAAGGGATAAAGATGGGATTTTAATCTACCTAACTATGGATTCCATGTTGTGAAGGACAACACGGGGTAGAAACGTACTGTACCATTTCAGTTCAATTCTAGGAGCACAAGATGACCCACAGGCATCAGCTGTGGCCATCTCCAAAGTTCTGTGAAGAAAGAAGTTAATGGAAATCACACATATTCTGGGAAAAGGAAAAAAAAAAAGTGTCCATCCACAACAGATGAACATCTTTCTTGCTAAGAAAACTAGAGTTAGAAAACTGTTTGGAAAGTAAATGCTCTTGACATATAAACTCTTCCTACTGAGCTATTGTTAAAATAACCACTTAATTTTAATTTTCAATTGTTTCTGATACTAAGATTTACTATAATAAACAGTCTTTAAAAAATGAGGAAGTGTTTCCATACATGCTGGTAACTTTTTCACAGGAAAAAGTCCCATCAAGAATAACAGAGAAAACTTTATTCTTAACCCTCATGTAAATGACATGCCTCGCCCTCTCAGTTATTGGAAGTTCTTTTTGAATACAAATAATTCCAACACTAAAATTTACACATATTTATAGTACATCCCCTTCTCTTCTCTGCAACAGTACATGATCACAAAACAGGCTTGATACAAAAAATTGGAAACTGAGAAATTATGGACCCGTGTCCAAAATCTACAACAATCACTTAGTTTATTCCCTTCCCCTCCTCCTGTGTTAAGAATGTGCTATAAGAGTAAGGAGTCCTGCAGCAACAAGCCAGGTCTCCTCTTCTAGCATCTCTCAGAAAAGTGACTCTGAAGCTCAGCAAAACTAAACAACGAACCTATCTTTCACCCTCTGTTCCGGAGCTTGATTTGCTCCACCATCACTTTTTCCACCGAACCTCTCCCTAGGATGGCTAAAGATGACAATGACTTTGCATTATGCATGGCAGTTCTCTGGGAGTGTGAGTCCGATGCAAACAGTGCCAGCTGTGGAAACAGTGCTTGTAGCTTCCCTCTTAGATGGGAGACAGTGGTCACAACAGCAGGCCTCAACCCTAACCTCCCTGCTTGGAGGCCAGAGGCCGATGGAACAGAAAAATGTATGTGCACGCATGTGTGTGTCTGCACGCACACCACCCAAGTTATATGTGCATGCTGGTACAACAGTAATCTTTTGTTGCAAGATAGTTCAGCATCACTTAGATTTGTCGGATGATAACCTGGCGCTCTAGAACTGGGTAACGCTACTGTTGACCAGGCCAGGGACTTAATCTTCAATGAAGGCTCAAAATACACCAGTCTCTTCCTGTGCCTTCTCTCCAGCCCCTCTCATTTTGCTGGGAGTGAAGGGAAAGGGTGCCTCCCTCAAGTCTGAAGCAGCTCAGAACCCAACCCCACCACCCCCTTTTGCCTGCCCATTTGGGGTACTATCCTTCTGTATCTACCAGCTGTGTTGCAGATAAAACACAAGCAGTTTTTCCCCTAGATCATAATATTCATACTCACTTTGCCCTGCCAACAGTACAGTGAGTTCTTGAACTAAACCTTTCATAATCCATGTTCAGCACCGGTTTTATCAATACTGTTTTGGGGTGGAGGTGGTTTGATTTGGCCTATAAGCCATGAGCCAAGTCAGAGACACTAAAAAACGTAACTCTAAATGTGCAACACATCAAGGTAGGAATATGCAGAAATGTGGAAAGCAGCCTTGCATTTTAGAATAAACACTGAAGATATCTGCACAGACTGAAGAAAAGGTATTTGTGGGTGTGCCTTTACCACATTCCAAAATAAAATGCCTAGTTATCTGGTCACGCTTATGTCTGATTAAAAAAACTACCCCAACATTTCTGTGCTGCAGTTGCCTGGCCTGTGATAAGAATCACAAAACACTTCAAATAATCTGTGCCTTGTAAACTTCACTCATTTATTATGAAAAGCAAATGTTCACGTCCATTCTTGTGGACACCCAGCTGTCTCACCATGAAGTCTTTCTTTGCGTTTGGAAAAGACTGACTTCAAAATCAGACCCGGTCCATGCCTACCCAAGCCTCCATATGCTAGGGAAAGGCCTTCACTTGGGACGTGTTCCTAGGTGACACGGGGTGGCTTGTAGGGACATCCTGAGTTCCCCAGACCTTCTTTCCAGGCCTCCCTCAGCTGTCTGTGCCCTACAACAGAACAAAGACCAGCAGGACCCACTTCTCCTCACCGGGAGCCCAAAGCTTCTCTGCCCCCACACCCTTCTCTGGGGAAGTGTCCAGGTGAAGACAGCAAAAATGGGGGCAGACGTGGGCTCTGGTCCCAGGCCAGCACTCCAGCCTGGGACCAAAATCTTCTCAGGCCCCCGTTCTCACATGTAGAAGGAAGGCTGGCCTTGGAAAAGCTGTAAGCCTAACAACTCCAACCTATATGGCCTCCTAAATAAAATGCTGTGAAACCTGAGTTGTTCAACTTTTCAGGGATATGCCCTCACAGCTGCTCCAGTCATTTTACACAGCTCCTTGGGGTCAGGGAGGACAGTGCCTGAAGATCTCAACCTTTGAGTTCCTCCCCACGTTCTGTGTGGCAGCCAAAGACCAAGATGAAATTTTTATAGATCCAAAAACCTCCGACTGACACGTGAGGGCTTTAAGCTCAGAGACTCATTTGGGGATCTTGAGTAGGACGTTTAGATTCTCATTACTGCTCTACTGCCTTGTGATGTGTGAAATGGAGGACACAAGTGTATTTGGCTCTATAGATACTCTGAGTTCCTCACAAGAAATAAGAGCAGCAAGTATAGGAAGCATCGTTCAACTCCCATGAGAATGGTTAAAATGAAAAAGTCTGACAATTCCAAGTGCTGACAAGGAGACAGAGAAACTGGGAACCTTAGGGGCACCTGGGTGTCTCGGTTTGTTGAACATCCAACTCTTGATTCCAGGGTTGTGGGATTGAGCCCTGCATCAGGCTCCACACTAAGCATGAAGCCTGCTTAAGATTCATTCATTCATTCACTCTCTCTCTCTCTCTCTCTCTCTCTCTCTCTCTCTCCCCTTCTCCCCAGCTTGTACTCACTAACAAAAACAGAAATAGAAACTGGGAACCTTACACACTATTGGTGGAAATATAACATGCTACAGCCACTTTGGAAAACATTTAGCAGTTTCTTGAAAAGTTAAACATACCCTTACCCTATGGCCAAGCCATGCCAGTCCCAAGTATCTACCCAAGAGAAATAGGTCTACATACAGTTAAACACTATTCATGATAACCCAAAACTGCAAAAAATCCAAATGTCGATCAAGCAGTAAATGGATAAACAAAATATAGTCCACCCGCACAGTGGAATACTACTTGACAATGAAAAGGAACTAACACCAATACATGCAACATGCTGATCTTCAAAACAGGATAAGTGGTAGAAGCCAGGTCCGAAAGACTAAAGAGAGTATGATTCCATTTATACGAAATTTCTAGAAAAGGTCAAACTAAAGACAGAAAGCAAATAGGTGGTTGCCTGGGGCTAGGGGTCAGGATGGGGGAATAACCACAAATAGACACAAAGGAACCTTTTGATGATGTAAATGTTCTAGAACTGGATGGTGGTGATGATTGCACAACTGTGTGTCTTAAAACCCAACAAATTTTTATGTGGGTGAGTTCTATGGCATATAAAAGATAGAGGACATTAAACTCAGTAAAATTGTTAAAAGAAAGAATCAGAACCACAATCTTCTATTGCCTGTGGAAGCATTCAGCATCCTTTACCATTAGCATTAGGAATAAATGCTCAAGCCGTACCTTCGACACTGAAAACTAGAGTTTGTGTGGCTGACAGTTAAGGAGAAAAAAATCAGAAACCAAATGAACATGAACTCAGTCCAGAGCTGTGACTTGTTTCTCTTCTAGAATCTTGTGCTGTTCCTTCTTGACTTCTCCTGCTCCTCATGGAGACCATGAATTTCTTTTCTTGGACATCACATGAAATAGTCACAGAAAAGAAAACAGAATGAGCTTTCTGTTCTCAGTTACAAAGGCAGCCACCTGAGAGGACTGCTGTTGCCTGTTCCGCAAAAACGCCAGAGAAGTAAAGACGGATCCCAAGACCCTCTTTTCCCACTTCACACAGCTTCCTTGGTATTAATCACTGCAAATCAGTTTTCCCACTTCATATATATGAAGTCTGAGCCTTCACATACCTATGACTTAGAATTTAACACTCGGAAAAACAAACCTTTCTTGATTTGTAGAGATACAGGTAAAATGTTAAATGAGTCAGGTATGCACTTAATGCCATTCTGTGGCTCGTTTGATGAGTCTTTTTGTGCTCACCATCAGAAAGATAAAAGAGGCATAGAATTATTTTAATACCCTCCCCCCCCCAAAACAGGTCATGCACTGTGTGTTGCTGAGACAAGTGGGATGCTTTGTGAAGAACAGAATCCAGCATTCAAAAATCACAAGAGGAAACTGATGCGCTCTAGAGCTTGCAGTCACCACCCTTAATTCTGAAACCAAAAGTTTAGGGAAGGAAAAAAACTCCAAAACTTAATGATGCACATACAAGGGCAAAAATTGAGTGGAACAGAATGAAAACATGACATCCTCCTATCCAGAGGCAGGTGAACTGGCTGTGGCACTTTGCACAAGCTGAAAGGGAAGTACTGACTAGCGCTTCAGTATGATCTCAGGAAGACCATCAGAATTTTGAGAACCGAAATGATGGTACCCTCAATTCTACAAAATAACCAAAGTTGAATAAACTGGAACAAATATTTATATCCTGCTATCATCCTGGACAAGACTTATGGATAATGCAGAAAGCCCAAAGCGAGAGGGTTTCTTTCCTTAGAGATCCAAACCGCTCTGTGCACACACCTGCGGTACCACTGACAGAAGTTCGATTCAATTGTTTTACACTTTATACATTTCTTTTACATTTAACAGTAAACTCTTTGAGGCCTATTTTCCATTTATCTCTACTTATGTATACTCCTTATTCAAGGTTTTGTGTGCTGTGGATAGGCAGTGAAGTTAGTAAATAAATGGTTCAAATAAAAATAGAATTTAATAAGGAATGTTATACATGGAATTATATAGGCAGTATTGTATTTCTAGCCTTGGGTTTTCAAATCATCCTGGTTCCTAAGTGTCAGCAGAATTTCTATGATAGGTTCCAGCCTTACTTGCAAAAATGGATGAATTTATTTTTAAGAATCACATTTTCAAATAGACACTAACACTATTTACATGTATGTCAATCAAACCCCTATCTCTGCTTACAAATCATGTAAGAGCATTAAAATGGATTCGGTTAATTCAGTTACCCAATTGCCCACCATAACTTCCAAGCTGCATGTGTAAAGGTTGCTTTATCAAAACAAGGCCCAGGCGTGGAAACTTGAGTCCAGGGTAGCCTCAGGTAAAATGCATCTTATACTCATGTCCTTAGTTTGTGCCACACTGGTTTGAATTTATTTGTCACATGCTGCTTTGTGTGTGTTTGATATGTGTGTGTTTTATCTCCCATGGCCAGAAATGACATCTCCTGTTTCTCTGGTATTTTCCAGCAGCTTCTTCCACAGGTCTTATGTATAGCAAATCCAAGAAAACATGTTGGCTGATGAGAATTGACTTAAGTTTTTTAGCCTCGTTATTTGAAAACCAGAGTCCTTCAACATTATTTTTCTGTGTATTGTTCTAAACACATACCACAATCACATAAACCTAGTTTTATGTAGGAAACTAAGTGTGAGAAGAGCGTGAGTAAAATATAATGGAGAAAGTGTTTTCTATGTGAGATTCTTTCAAAAAGCACTACTGCTTTTAGGCCAGAAGTTCTCCACCCATGGGCACAGATTGCCTGTTTACCACAAGGAGTCAGCATGCATTTGTATATTGCTAAGATGCAGACAAAAAGACTTCAGAGAATCCACTTTAGATTTCTGCCAAATATAAAGCCAACTCAAGTCCAACTGCCAACAAAATAAAGCACTCTAAATTGTAAAGTTCCTAACAGGGGACTTTGAAAAGTCACAAGAAAACTAAAACAAATTTGAAGTACTTTATATACAGTATCTTAGTTGGTCTTCAAATCCACTCTCCTGAGCAAAAAAAAAAAAAAAAAAAAAAAGAAGTTACCATTATTCTCATTTTACAAATGAGGAAAACAAAGCTCAAAAGCCAATGGACAACTGTGAAAACTAACCCACAATGAGACATATTCAAGTAACACTTTTAGAATTTAAAGAAAAATCTGGGTGTCTAAGAAAAAAGACCAGGGAAAGAAATGAGACCAGTAGAAGATTTTATGCAAAACAATGGAGTAACATGCTCAAGACACTTAAACAAAGAAATTTTTACATCTGGTTGAACTGACCCTAACGTGGAAAGAGCATAAACTTATAAAAATCCAAGACCTCAGGAAATATAGTTGCCCCAAGCTCTTCCTGAGAAATCCAGTCTGGAACTAGCTTCAAAAAATGCTAATCACTGAAGATCAGTTATATAAGGGCAGCTGATGAGCATTATAAATTCACATGTAGAATTAAAACTATGTGATTTTATATATAGTATACTATAAAATGTCTACATCCTCAGACACTGTAAACTAGTGCAACTATCAATAAAAAGGGGGGACGGCTGGATGGGGGGGGAAATGGGAAGACTATATCAATAATACAGTCAGCTTGTTGACTGTGTTAAAGGTATTTACCTGGAAGAAAAAAGGCAATATTTCAAGTCACATGACAGAAGATAAAAAGAGGAGGGAAAGAAAAGGTTAACATCTAATTTCACTACTGCTCACAGCAGGAAATCAATACACAAGAGCAAAAAAATAAATAAAAGTGAAGAAGAAAACCCAAAATGTATTATTATGTCAAAGTAACCATTAGAACAAAAATACAAGCCTCTTAAATACTAAAAATGGACAAAAGAAAAATTATATCATAAAAGTATAAAAAAGAAACAAGGCCAAACACACACATTGATCTTATCATTAATGTACACTGGCTTAACTAGTCTATTAAATGAAAGGATTTTCAGTTGAAAGCAGAAGTCAAGTGACAAACTCAAGGAGCACATGATTAGGTGGCAGAGTTGGGAACAGGGTCAGGTCTTCCTGGCTCTGAGCTCTCTTTATAGAAGAGATGAAAAAGGAGCCCCACGACAACCAGGAAAGCTCTTCTAAATGTGGCTTCGTGAAAACCTCTGTCATTAAAGAGCAAAATAATTAAATAAAAAACTGGGACATTAGAGTTTTTTAACAATGTAATAGCCAAGTATGACTTAGTAAGGTAAGTGCCATGTGTGGAATTCATTCATCTAATTCAGTCAACACGTATTAAGGCTGCATGAAATCAGGTCCTTCCCTAAGTGCTGGAGATAAAATAAAAGGCCTGAGTGTCAGTTCTGCTGTGTGCAGAGACTCAGAAATAAAAATGAAATACAGGTTAGCTATACTTAAAGATACGTACTAGTGTCTGCCTCCTGAAACAGAGGTGAATGGGAACATTAACAGGCCTCCTAAACTACACTGACACCAGTAGGTGTTACTAAAGTAAGGCATCTTATTACTGCCATATGAGGCCAGGCACAAAACAGCAATCATTAAAATGCCAAAGATGAGAATGATGACCAAGTAAAGCATTCTATCACACAAACTAATGCTTCCTATAAAAGTAACGAAAAAGTCACAAAATTGTTCTCTGCCCGCCTCCCTGTCCCAGCCACATTCATGTTTTATATTAAAATGGCTTTCATCTTTCATGGCATAGAAGAGTTGCTGGCTGCTGGCATCAAATCTGCTAAAATCAACAATAGTGTAATTATCTGCACACTTTCATGTGTTTTCAAAACACTTGCTGGCTGGGATTTTCCTCATTTAGAGATGTGTACTTTATGCTCATTGTCTAGGGCTGTCAATAGCCTGAGCTAAAAAAAAAAATCTGTTTAGGGGCGCCTGGGTGGCTCAGTCGGTTAAGCCTACGGCTACGGCTCAGGTCAGATCTCACGCTCGTGGGTTCAAGCCCCGCGTCAGGCCCTGTTGGGTTCAAGCCCCGCGTCAGGCTCTGTGCTGACGGCTGGCTCAGAGCCTGGAGCCTGCTTCCGGTTCTGTGTCTCCTCTCTCTACCCCTCCCCCTCTCGTGCTCTGTCTCTCTCTGTATCAAAAATAAATAAAACATTTAAAAAAAAATCTGTTTAAATATGGCCCAAAGCATTCTTTTCTGCAGCAATTATTTGATTTGTTTGTACCTCACCTACTTTCACAAAGCGTTTGCTCCAGTATACAACATCCTCATACCACACTGCTGGTTGGTGGTACTACTTTAATGGTACATTTACATGAGTGGGTACATGCAAAGCACTTAGAACAGAGCTTGACACATGACAAGTGTCAGCTATTATTATATTAATAGTCCCATTCACAGATTCTTTTTAAAATACTTGAATAAGTGCGTGAGGGTAAGCGGATGACTATACTTTAATTTTCTCCGTTATGCTAGTCAAAAATGGCAGGAATTTCAGTACGCTCTGAGTTCTTAGAACATTTTTTTAAAGGGACAGATTCTTTAAAAAATAAATGTATGGAACAGATGAAAATTCAATGGTATAAAATTATACAGTTCAAACTTCCTTCCCAAGCTACCAAAAATACAGTTTATTAGCAATTCTTCCTTGGTCCAGCTTAAAGGGAGAAGGGGAGGCAGAAAAAAACCCCAAGATCTTGTAAAACTGAATCTAACTTGAGACCCAGGTACAGAGAATTTAATAAATTATGTATTTGCTAGAGATTTACAAGGAAAAAAGAAAGACCCACAAATAAGAGCCAGTTCTAAATATTGCAGCAATAAAATAACGAATTGCATATTAACAGCGCTGTAATTACTCTTTTTGTTTGGTTTCTTTGTAATTACTTTTATTAAATTACCCTGCCTCTCCCCATCACTCAAGCAAATTGTCATCCAAAGGCACAATCAGTACAACACAGGACACAAAGCCACTCACAGATAGGGAGGGCGGCTGGTGCCTCAAGAGCAGTGACTCATTAGAACCCATAAAGCTTTTCTCTGGAGATCAAGTATCAATGAAGCTATTGTAAGAGATCACAGCTATATAAATGTAGACTAGTTATGAATTCTCACAGGGCAAGAACATTTTCAAAAAGAGGGAAGGGCACCAATGCCTGGGAAACCACTCAAGACCAATGCTGCCTCAGTTGCATAAGAGTGGCTGCCCGCAGCCTACCAATTTGCTAAATGTGGGGTAGCTCCTGTAAAGGGAAGGACCCTTGGTTCAGCACTCTCTAAATTCATCTCGTGCCATTTTGTCAAGCCTTGTATCCTGATCGTTCCCGAGTCAAGCCTAACACGGTCATCGTCTGCTGTTACAGGTCCAAGAAAGAGCCAGGTAATTTTTATTAGTCTTAAATAGTTTTCCAGAAATCATAAACTTAATATAAAACAGACTGCTATCACAAAGGATAAACAGCAGTAAAGCACTTTGTTAAATAGTTTAAAATTTGTACCTACCTTTAACATGTTGAATATTTCAATATTATAATTGTAATAAAAGCATTTTCTTAGAACATATAAAATTTTAAAAAGAGCAATAAATGTGGCAAAATGCAAAAGCCAAAATGGGTTTTATACATATTTTTAATCTGTAAATTATTATTCATACCAAGATTATCACTGCAATTCAAAATCAAATGTGTGGAAAGAACAAATGAAATAAAAGGGAGGGAAAATGCTCTAGAATCTAGGGAGCATATTATCACAAAGAAAATAGTGTTAGCATTTTCTTTTCTCAGAGACTCTGAGATGGTCACTAAATACGACAAAATCCACATTTTCACAACCATCTTTCTAGATCTTTACGTTTCACTCGATATTTCAAGAAAAATTTCACCACATTTTTAACAGTCTTATGCTCTAGAGTATTGTTTTTCGGGTCCTGGCAGGAAAGAACAATTAAGGTAATCTTAAAGGGTGCTTTTGTTAGAAACCGTTTGCACCTAGTGTTCCTTATGACTAATCGTAACACAGGCCAGACAGCCTCACCAAGACCGCTAGCTTAGAAACAAACTAACACACATAAAAGATAGCATGTTAATAATAATAGCCAACCTTAATTTTACTGAATTTTCAATGTTTTAAAAATTTGCCAATGAATACCTCTGACATCATCATATATACTTGATGATGACCAGAAATGAGTAGCTTAAAATTTATTCTCTGTACATTATCAGATTATGTATAAAACAGGATTTCAGGTGCTTGTTTTCAATCTGAAAACTGGAATTTTCTTCTTCTAAATGAATCACATATATTTATAAAAGTATTACATTTTTCTTTAATCTTTGAATGTGATAATTTGCATTTATCTTTGAATCAGTTAAAGATAAAAGCAGGGCAAAAAATGTTCCTCTTCCAAAACCAATAGCCATTTAGTAAAATCTATTAACGTTATTTTAAAAAATACGTATCATACAATTTGCTTTTGCAACCACCATTGTTTCACTGCCTCTTGCAGAACCGAACCATTCACCCTAATTGTTCTTTGTGTAGTTGTTCCTGTTCTCCTTGCTGCTGCACAAATTATTCAAACTAAATAAAAAGAATTTGAAGTAACAAAAAAGGAAGAACATCAGAATGTAAGGAGAAAACAGCTGAGGACCAGAAGCAAAAGAGAGGGGAATTCTGTAATTTAAAATGAAGGAGACAGAGAACAGTATAAAGGAACTGAGCTGCACCACGTGGAAAGGAGGCTAAAGTATGAAGAGAAAATAAAATGAAAGTAAATGTCAAGGAAGGCAGAAGATGCATAAGACGGCACGTTGGAGCTTCCGGAAGATGAGAAGTGAAACCTGGAAGACAGCACCGGACTCGGCACAGCTACCTGGCGGCTGGGTGGGAGGGAAGGGCTTGCACAGGGAGGAGAACAGCTGCGAAAGGCCAGGAGAGCATTTTAAATCACTTCTCAGGGTGGTACCTCTCACTCACCCAGTTTACTTTATTTCATTATTCGTTATTTTAACCCACAGCTGAGAACAGGGTAAGTTTGTTTTGCTTCCCCTTCTGAGTTCACTGAAAAACTCAACTCCTAGATCAGGCTGTGGCTACCACTTAGCACCTTCGTGATTTTCTTTACGGGAGAAAATAAATACCTCCTGTAAGGTTACATTCGCCACCTATAATTCCTCGCCCGCTTCCAGACTGTGGCCTTCACTGCCGCTCGGTTTTCCTTCCATGGGCAGGTCAGGAGACTCGGCTCTCCACAAGTCAGTAAACACAAGAGAAATGTTCTGACCCTAGCATAGTAAAGCACAGACTTGTTAACCAAGTTCAGTCCGATTTCGGATGAATCCCACATGAGCCTGAAAGATGTAAATACAGACTTGGGGGACAGAGGAAGGGCAGCATGGGGGAGAAACAGGGCAAAGAAAACAAAGTAGGCAAATAAAAGCAATGGGCAGATGGAAAATTCGCCTACCAGAAATGACTAACACTCATTTTCATATTTTACAGTAATATAAAATGAATAAAAGCTGGAAATACCATAGTTTTATTTGAATGTTGTAGAAATAGATAGTGGATGCACGAAAAAAGGAGAAACTGGCTAACGTGCCTCTACTTGTGGCATGGCAGACATTTAAAAACACGTACTAAACTCACCAGCGAGTTAACTACTGAGATTCCTACTAACAGGTTCAAATCCTAGCAAAAGGTTAACGCATGACCTTGGTTTAAATACTCATTACCATACAGAATTTGATCTGTACTTCGGAATAGACACTCAGGCAATCAGGGGATGGCAGCTTGGCTTCCAGCTACAGGATGGCCTCTGCGCCTTTCAGAACTTGCTCTGATGTCCTTGGTGATCACACTCCCTTTCACCTTGCCCTTGAAAGTATCACAGGCTTTGCCTCCACAAGCTCCAAACTCTCTCCTGGCTGTAATACCGGCAAAACAGTGGGAAAAGGGCTTGGCTGCTGTGCAGAGCCAGGAAGAAAGACTGGACATGCTGATAATTAATATTCTCTGATCCAACTCTGAAATCTCCCATCTTCTGGTCCCTCTACCTCCTCCCTCAAAGCTTCAGCTTGCAGCTTCATTCCTTGAAAGGAAGTTCAGTGTGTTGGTCTCAACCTACTTCATTTTCATGTCCTCCTTAAAACCGCTGCCCACATTTTCTAAGAAAAGTCAAACGGGCACCCTGCCTCAAAGCTCTAATATACAGCCTCTATGGAGCCACAAAGGCTCAGCAGAGAACCCCATTTTCTTGGGAGGTAAAATCCTCAGCTCCCCCTTCTTATTCTCTGAAGGCAACGGTCAGATCATGGGTATCACAATGCTTTAAGTTGAGGTTTGGGGAATGAGTGACGGTACCTAGTAATCCACAAAGGTAATGGTTTCCTTCAATCATGCATGGCATACTGTCCATTTGGGTAATCTTATTTTTGACTTACGAAAGTAAGAGCTAGAAATTTATTTTGAAATACTAAGCAAGCCATAACACTTCTCCCTTCTTTGGACAGTTTATGATCATGTTCATCACCTCACAAATATTTTTTAAAACACCTGGAGCATGCAAGTTAAACAAGCACAACCTACCATGGCATGGCGAGGTGTGGTTAGAAAACTCAAGTCTCTTCAAAATGACACCTTTTTCTATTACTGTTTAACTGAACTGACAGATATGGCCCTGTTTAAAAAGGTAAGGCCTGGGGGACCACTTTTCACACACTTAATGTCTCCCTACAAATGACCAGGACCTAGGCCACTTCTTTTCCCAATTCTCTTAGAAGCTGGCTTTGGTATCCTTACTTGCACTCTGAAATTCTGGGATCACCTTCATTATGATGTGCTTTGTGCACATTCTCGGACACAGCAATGCCCATACTAAGGCAACACATCACAGAAATTGGCAGCACCATTATCAGCAAGAATTTGGCTTCAGAATCAGGAGTGATTCTAGCAGCAGAAAAACAACACACATCTATTTTAATCCCTTGGTGCTATAAAGAATCAAAAAACAGTACAGGAATTAAGTAGACACAATAAAAACTATCTGCTATAACATTTGTAAAAACATTATTCACTTTTAAGAGCTTCCAATAAAAGTCACTTAGAAAACAACAGACTACTTACCTTATATTTTATAATATTTATTACAACGACAAATCAAGTTTTAATTTAATATAATTTCAGAAGAAAATAGGAGTCCAAACCTCTGCAAAGTAACAAATTCAAATTCTAAATTTAGAAAAACATTTTCATGTGCTTTACAGTAAATAAAATCCCTTATAGTGTTTCAAAAGAAATTCACTTCTTTCATCGTCTCCCTCCATTTTTAAGATTACTCTAAAGTTCAAAGGCTAAATGAGTGTGCTACTGTATCACAACTGAACAGAGAAACCCGATATTGTGGGCAATTTACTCACAACACCCCCCCAATCTACAGACACTCTAACAACTCCCATAATAACTAATACTGGCCTAATAATAGAACCTGCTTATATCCTACTGCTCTATTTAATGGGCACGAAACCTATCTCCATCCGGGGTCGTTCTCTTCCTGACGACATAGTACGACCACCACAATCACTAGCATTACCAACCAATTTTTTTGTATAAACTATCCGCGTAAATTTACGACTTACTGTAAATTTAATTAAAACTTAAAAAAAATGCTATTCTATTGTTGTGACCAAGTCCTCTGGGGGCAGACAAGAAGATTTCTCAAGAACTTCACCAGTGCTCTCTCTCGGGGACCCTACCTTTTCAAACACTTCTTCGGTCTCCCGTCGCTTCCGTTTTCGGGGTCTCCGGTTCATTCGAATCCATTTCTCGACCTGAAGTTCAAAAACCACAGAGCATTTTAACCAGGACGACGGGTCGTGAGGGCCCTTCCTCGGCATGAGAAAGAGACGACCGACGGCCTCGCGACGCAGCCTTCCGGCGCTTCACCTGGGGAAGCCACAGGCACCTTCCGGGCCCGCTGGGCGACCTCAGCGCCGGGGACCCAGGAGGTGCGCGGGGGTGCGACGCGCCGAGGCCGTGACCTTCGCCCGGGCCGTTCCCTCTGGTCACGGGCCCGGTAGCCCGGCCCCGCGCCGGTGCGCGCCGGAGCCCCCGAACGGG
>NC_043712.1:63102859-63137623 GCF_006229205.1 Suricata suricatta
GCCCCCGCCCCCGCCGGCGCGCCCCTATTTTATTGTTCTCTTTGCGAACATCTTTCTTCCTCTTCCCGAGTCCCGCCCGCGCCCGCGCTCCCGTGTCCTCCCACGCACGGACCGACCCCGGCGCGCGCGCGTTACCTTTCCAGCCCCCATCCCCGTGAGCCCCTGGGGACCCGCGAAAGGTTTTCTCGGTCGCAGAGCGAGCCGGAGCGAGGCCCGGCCGCAGGCGAAAGGGCTTAGCTTGAGAAGTGCCCCCACCTCCGCGGCCAGGCCAACTCGCTTCTTGGGTCAGAAACCTAAGTGTCCAGATGGCCTTCGCGGAGCAGAAAAGAACTTTCCTAGTTGACTTTTTTCCGGGAATGGATTAGACGCCATTAAGTAGACGTTTTTCAGTGGCCCCTCCGGAGTCCAGGGCTGTGGCAGGTGACCTCCCCGGGAAGAAACCGGGAGCGCGTAAAAGCCGAGCCCTGCGCACCGCCCGCGCTACGACAGAGCCTGCACCCTCCGGTTAAGCGCAGTGTGCGCCGCACACGCTCTGCCCGTGGACCACCCCCCCCCGCCCCGCCGCCGCCCCAGTGACTGGGGGAGAATTTAAAAGGGGACATAATTTCTTCCTTATTAGAGGGATAGTTCCCCCTTAGTTTGTAAAAGTCTGCGATTCTCCAAGTTTTTCCGCCGACCCTCAAAAGACTTTCTTCCCATCCGCATCAGAAATTGGCTGAACCAGAATGGGGGTGAGCGCTTGGGGAGAAGAGTCGGGTAGCACTTCTGTTTGTTGATCTTGACCATCCCTTTAACTTTATCGCATTTCTTTAAAGAAAATCTGCCTTGCCCTCTCTTTATTGCTACTCCATCCTTCTTTCAAGATCAAAAGCTTTAGATCAAAGCCAAGATCAAACTCACTACTTTAAATAGAAGCAACTTTGCCACGGAGTATTTTACACAAAGAGGAGCTTCTTAATGGAGACATCAGAGTGGAAAACTTTATTTTATCCCTTCATCCCATATTCATAACTGGACTACTTAAAATTACACTGATGGTGCACTTTATATGTCCTAAAATAAACAACAGGTCTGCTCAAATGGGGGATTCTTGACTTAAGTGTTTGTGCTTCCAGGAATACCAAGAAAAAAAAAGTCACTCTATAAAGCTAGATAGGCATGTTAGCCATTTTTTTAATCATTATTAGCTAAGTGCTATGAAATGCATGCTCATTTGGTAAAGATTTTTCAAAGTGGTATCGAATCTTACATAATGTACAACTATCATATACGATTTTTCACTGTAAAAGAAATGCATAAAAATAGTGAATGTCTTAACAGATCTCCAGTGCCCTTACTCATAGGCAGGTAAAAGTTACAAATGATGAAGTGGATTATGTGCGCTCAGAACTGCTTAATTTTAACTGGAAATAAAACCGTGAACTATTTGAGCTTCCACGATGCTAATTACAGTTCCAGAATCAACAGAAATCTATTACTGGTAGACACTTCCCTTTACTCACTAAAATTGTTCTCCTTGGGAATTCACTATCCCTGAGAACTCTGATATAAGTCATTCAACAGCACCCTGCCTAAGTGGACCTTCCTTAAGTATCTTTTATGTTGACTTACCAACAATTTTTTGACATGTAGCCTTAAAAGAAACAAAAACCAAAATAAATTCCAACAATCTAGGAGCAAGAATGGATAACTACTGAAAATTAAATCCTATACAGATTTCTATGAAAATCTTTTATTACAGCTGGATAGTTAGTACTTGAAGGCTTGTTTTCCCTTATAATTCTCATCTGATTGTAGTCTCAAATACACACACACACACACACACACACACACACACACACACACACATACACGATTGTTTCTCATTCTAAAAATCCCACTGAGCTGCTGAAAAGATCTTAGGGATGGAAACCTGGGAACACAGTCTTGCTGCCAGTTAACAGTCTCCTTTTTCCTAGCCTGTGGCTCACGGATGACTTAATGGCTTCTGGCATTAGGAAGCAAAGGAAAGAATCCTTCTCTCATTCTGCTCTACTACTATTACTTTGAGTAGGTACAAAAGCTATGGTCGGTTCTAAGTTCTTCCTACCTTGCCTCCTTTGTACTTATACATCCTCACACCCACACCCATGATCTATCCTCTACTGAGAAGCCAGAATAAGATTTCCAAAGGTAGTTCAAATGATACCACTTCGCTTTACCAAGAATGTACTTCTTTCTCTCCTCTGCCTGCCTAGCTCCTACTTATTCTCTAGTTCTGGCCTTAAACAACAACTTCAGAAAGGTCTTTCCTTATTCCCCAATCCAAATTATGTCACTCCCACTATTCCAATAGCATCCTGTTAAATTGCTTATCTTTTAGAGTTATAAAATTTTTTAAAATTTTTAATTAAGAGACTTTATTTTTTAGAGCAGTTAACAAAAATTTATGCAGAAAACAGAGTTCCCATATGCCAACATAACACACAGTTTTCTCTGTTACTAACATCTTGTATTCTGTGCTGCATTTGTTACAGTTCATGAACCAATACTTGATACATCATTATTAACTTAAGTCCATGGTTTACATGAGGGTTCCTCTGTGTTGTACATTCTATTAGAGCTATTTTTTTATTAATTTGTTGAATGTCTGTCTCCTCAACTGGCCTTTAAAGTCTAGGGAGAAAAAAAATAAATAAAGTCCAGGAAGAAAAAGATCCTGTCTCTTTTGTTGTTGATTTTTGTGCAGTCAATAAAAACACTTCTGACACATAGTAGATGTGAAATAAATATGTTAAGTAAGTGAATGGAAGACATAGGAACAAATGACTGGATGAATAGCTTATGAAATTTCAAGGGGAAGAATCTCAAGATGAAGATCTTTCTAATTAACTCCTGTTTGTTTTTCCACTAAAATACCTTCTTTTGTAAATAGCACAAAATTGTGCATTTTTAAAAGAGAAAGACCACAGGACATCAATTCATTGCCAAGGTATTTCTAAAATGACTTTAAAAAGAAAAGAACAGAAAAACAAAAATAAAATATAAATATAAATGAGAAAGAAAGATTCCTAATTCCCTAATATTAATCATAAAAATTGTATTCCAAAATGGTGCTAGGAGCGGAATTTAATCTAGAATAAAACAGTAACATATTTCAAAATTATTGGAACCATATTATCAGGAAAATTTTAATTCTTTTTTTATTGTATTCAATATAACCTCAACACATTTCTCCTTTTGCCCACCTAAATCTCCCTTCCTTCACGGGCTGACCCTAACAAAGGCAGGGTGTGGAGAAACTGGAGGAAGACTGCTTTTTTAAAATTGGAATTCTGTAGTCAGGGATGGATAGTCTAATAACTATCTTTAAGAAAGTGGTGAAAGCACTTTACAGCTATCTTTTAAAAACAGATGTTTTCTATTTGAATTATGTTTTGAAATATGTTTTGTCTAGTAGAGATGCAAGTTTTGAAAGGAAGTTGTTCTACGAAACTTTCTTGTCAATGCAGTTTATAATAGCCGAAGACAATTTCAGAGGCTGAGGAAAATGCCATTGCTTTAGAATAAAAGCATTACTCAATCTAGTGGCTGGAGACTACTTTTGGAGTAGTCTGTTTCCCTCTCTCTCTCTCTCTCTCTCTCTCTCTTTCTCTTTTCTCTCTCTTTCTCTGTTCTCTCTCTCTCTCTCCCTTTCTCTCTCTCTCTCTCTCTCTCGTTAGTGAAGAGGAAATGACTCCTTTCACTGGAATATGATGGTGATAGCAATCTCATATTGTTAGGATGGACATGTGCTTCTGTTTCATGAGTCCAGAGGAATGAGAAGCAGCAGCATGCCTTCATCGTCACCTAGAAGGCCGAAAAGGGCAGACAAGGGGAGAGCCCTTTAATTAGTTCAAACAGCCTCAGATGGCAAATTACACTCCCGTGGGCACAGTAGAGGAAAAACTATCCACTGTAAGAAGTCAAAAGACCTTTTAATACCAAACAATGTATCGAGGTCCAGAAGCTTTTGCTGGTTTCAGAAGGGCTCTATAGCCAATATATATTGAGGGTAAATGAAAAAGTAAGCATCTAACAAAACTGAAAATAAAATCAAGGCTAGTTTAAGTTACAAATACTAACAAGGAAGTAATCTTGATTCGGGTCAAAGTTCTCAAATGTCTATGTTTTTAAACTTTGCTCTACCACTTTAGAATGTAACATTCCTTTTTGATATCTTTTGTTTGATTTTTAGAAAAGCTATAATTTCTATTATTGTCCATTTTGTGTCGTGTTAAAATGAATACCTAATTCTTCTCTCTCAAGAGGATCTTGGCCCTGCCCAATGGACTCTTAGTGGAATCCTTAGAAAGCATGGTTTTCGAAAAAAGGAAATCCTGCCCACATTTGTTCTGCAGTGAAGTGGCTCAGAGAACCTCTGCTTTCAGCTGTCATAACCCTAAACTGTTTGTTACTCAAGAACCTTTTACAGAACTTGCCTGAGGGGACATGCTCAGTTCTTGCATTTGTAAATCTGCTCTGTGAATCTATCAGCTTTTGGCTCCGTAGGAAAAAAAATACCCCTACAATCGTGCACAGTCCCCTACTCACTTCCCACACACACATCAATTGTCAGAGGGTTTACAGATTTTTCTGATTGCCCAAACCTACCCTAGATACTCTAAGATCCTTTTGGATTAGAGCAGACCACCATACAGCTGGCACAGGACTACAGCTCACTGGTGCTCTGTGAAATTCCTTTTATCGCATTATGTTCTGGTAAAAAGCCATCAACCTTTATTGAGGCGCATTATAAGAAACAGCCCCATAAAATCCATCACAATGTTTACCGTAAGGATGGTTTCAGAGGATTGTTTATTACATTAAAGAGTAATTTTCTGAGAGGACCCATAGGAAAAACTTCTCCCTGGTATCAACATCAGGAAAATCTGGACTGAGGCACCTGGTTTGTTTTACCTCTTGAACACTGCAAATTGATCCCTTTTCCCTCTTCTAGAAAATTCTGTGACCTTACATTAAACCAAGCATAGGAACTTCAGGGAGTGCATACTGTATGCTAATTTAATTCCTGGCCCCATCTTATTTTCCTGCCATTACTTTCACATTGCTTCATTTTTCATATTTTAATTTATTTTTATCATGCTGTATTTTGCTTTGGAAGCTGTCTTAACTCCGTTTTCAGCAAGGAGGAGTATGAAAAAATAAAATATTCTGGGTTTATTTTTTCTTTCTTTCATTTTCTTTTTCTTTTTTGGGAGAGGAAGGGGGTCTGGAAAAAATGTTATGGTTCTAATCATTCTTTCCGTTAAAAACACTTAGAAGTGAAGCACAGAAGGTAAAGACGTATGATTATACTCTACTCATAAAATTCAAGGAAAAGAACTGTTAAAATCTAAAACAAAAGTAAATACAATGCTGTACAAATATCACACCGAACTACTATAAAAATGTTAGCCAACCAAGTATTTTATCTTTTTTGATGTCAAAACCAGAAGAAATAGGCTTTGACCTCCAGAAGAATGTAAACTGGACATATGGACAGGTTAGTCACTTAACAAACATACTGAGGGCCACATAACAAACACTAGATTGACCTCTGGACACTCATGTGACCAGGCAGTGACAAGGCACGGAAGAAGGAGCACGCAGACAGCCTGCCAGGTCTGAATCCAGGCTCTACCATGTATCAGTCGTGTGAGGTCTAAGATGTGATAACAAGAGGAGGCAGTTGTTACTTATCAAATTCCAGACTGTTAGGACCAAGAACACAACATCACTAGAAGCTGGAGAGGAGATCTTAAGATACATAAAGGGGTGGCTCAGTTGGTTAAGTGTCTGACTTCAGCTCAGGTCATGATCTCATGGTTCATGGGTTCGAGCCCCGCGTCAGACTCTGTGCTGACAGCTCAGAGCTTAGAGAGCTGTTTTTGGATTCTGTGTCTCCCTCTCTCTCTGACCCTCCCCTGCTCATGCTGTCTCTCTCTGTCTCTCAAAAATAAATAAAAAACATACAAAATATTTTTTTTAAAGATACAAAAAGTACTGAACTGCTACATATATCAGAGACAGCAGAAACTCAAAACTGGTAGAAAGAACCAGACTGGTCAATTTTGTAAGGCTTGCAAAGTGCTTCTGCATGTAGACTATTCTGTTTGTCTGAGCCAGCCAGGTGCCCCAAATTTTCCTATATTTAGTACTTAATATTGCGTGGCCATTAAATCTCCTGGCTATAAATGTAGTACTCTTTCTACTCTAGCATGAAAGCTTAGGGAACATCTACCATGACTGTCTCACTTTAAAATAGTCGCTTACTTTGTGGATCAGATCAACGTCAGATCAAAACACAGCCCATAAAAAATTATCCCATACCATAAAAATCTATTGAAACAGCCATTTCAGAAAACGGATATTGTATACCCCTTCAACACCTGTATGACTGAAACTCTTTACAGAAGCTTAACATTCATGGACAGTCTGATCTTAAAGAGTTTCACAGGTGAAATATAATATAATATATTTAGGGGTGGCTTTAGATCAGTGGGTCCCCTGACTGCTTATTAGAATCACCAGGAGGTTTTACAAATCCCAAAGCCCAGGTGGCACTCCAGACCACTTAAATTCACATTCTGAGAGTGGGACCCTGGCATCAGTCATTTTTAAAGCCTTCCCCATCCCTCCTCCCATGATTCCACTGTACTGCCAGTGTTGAGAACTCCTGGTTTAGATCATTTTAATGATGACCTATCTCTAACAAGTTACTATTTAGAAATTCCAGATGTTTGGAAGACATCTAAATTTCAAGGTCAGTGCTACAGAGGACAGCTATCTATTAAGTTCTATTTCAATAAGTCTCTGGGTAGTCAGCAGACACAATGCTGTAGGCCTGTCTCAGCATAGCATTTCCTATAGTTTACACATAGGATGAACGTCTCAACAGGATTAGTTAAGTACATGCATGCACAAAATATTTAAAAGAAATGGAAGATCTCAACCCTACCAGAAGGGAGGCAAGAATGGATGGATATTTGACTTTTTACAGTTTTTTTCCAGGTTTGGGGTTAATACAATTCTGGATCCTGAGTGAACATAGCACACATCCTTGACTTTCAGGGAACCTGGAAAGCTATATATTTGAGGTGGTTATTTCCCACTCATCCCCTGTAGACATTGTTCTAATTATGTCGATGGTTGCCACCTATTCCACGGAAACAAATGTCTTGCATTTGGAAGACTGCTGACCACGATTAAGGGTCAGCGTGAACCAATGGAAAAGACCCTTTGTTAGTGCAAAAGCTACTGTTCTGCACAGGAAGCAACCTAGGTTGATCTTCCTTAGTGTTGGACACCATGCTCTTACCAAATGGGCTTTCTTATTTAGAAAAACACATTACAATCATACTATAGGAAAACTACTCTGGCAAAATGCCTTACAGAAGATACCAGTTACTATTTTTGAAAATCACAAACATAAATGTCAACATTTCAGTAGCTTAAAAAGCAAACGCTCATACCTAGGTCCCCTTGGTTATTCCATAAGATGGAGTGGGTGTCATATCTGTAAGTATTTGCACTGGGAGTGCCTGTGCTTCGTGGTACCTTCAAAGGAGGCTATGCATTGGGAGTCTGGGGCCCTACCCTGTCTATTTTTAAAAGCACTGGCACTCAGACTGGCTTGCCTGTCATCTGGCCTCCCAAGAGAACCCAAAGAAATCACAATTTGCAAACAAGCACAATGGGCCTAAATCATACACACACACATACACACATACACACACACACACACACACACACACACACACACACACAAGTAAAATCCATCACAGGGGGAGTGGTAGGGTGGCTGTCCCAAATATAAATAATATATGAGAGAAAGCTATTTTCCAGACTGTTTGTACACCAAACATTTAGATCCATAGAAGAGGTGTTCCAGGAAAACAACGGGAAGGGCTGGAATTAACTGGCTGCTAATCTCTTCACTTTTTGTAGGATGTTTCCTCTAGCAGTGGATTAAATCAATGTTTAATGCTACACAGGCTCAGCTGTGTCCATATTAGGAAAGCCCAAGCTCACGTCTCTTTCTCTGTGAAAAAAGGACCCACCCTCCCTCCTTTGCTCGGCTTCCACCCCCCCTTGCCAGTGTAGGTGGGAGAGTAGGAGCCAGGGAATGTGAACTTGATCCAGCATTGATCAGCCAAGCAGCAAACTCTCATTGTTCTTTAGATACCAAACATAACTTCTCTCTACTAGGGATTAACCAGCCATTCTGCATATAACATAGCTTTTGTGCTCAGTGGTAGATGAAAAAGAACCACAGAGAATATTAAAGCTTTATTAGACTCATTATAAGCACCTAATATGAAGAATTCAAAAATCTACCCAGTGAATTTATATTCATATTAATATTAGGTGTGTCAGACTCTCTTAAACCTAACAATCTGCTGGTCATTTCTGTTTTTACAATTACGGATTTCAATTTATACTATAAATACTGAGATCTGCTTTAGCTTTGCCTTCTATTTGAGCATTTCTTATCTCACTATCTTGCTCTCTGAGGTCCAAGAGCATTGGAAACCATGCTAATGTACAACTAGATATGCTGCTGTTGTTTTGAAGTGCTGTCTTATGAATGTGACTTAACAATCTCTGTACAAAGCCACGTAATAAGAAATATACAGTTCAGAACTTGGACCTCAGCTACCTCCATCCTTGCCAGCAAGAAGCTGTGTAACCTTGGGCATGTCACATAACCACTACAGGTCTGTAACCTAGATTATGCTATCTGTCTTACAAAGCTGAGGATGAAATGAGATACCACATAAAGCAAGAGGCGCAAAGATGCCGGTAGATGCTAATTCCCTTCCTCTTCCTCCCACCCCCTAGCCCCGGAACAACAGCCTGTCTGATATTTTGAACCTAAGTAAACTTCCTAAGGTCTCAAATCAATGAGTTTTGACATCATAATAAAAAGCCTCGCCTGCCCACCACACAGATGTGATGCCATTGATGGAGCCTACGGTGGTATTGCATAGCTGAGCTACACCCAACAAGTGCCCATCCCTTCCCGAAGGACTGGTGGGCATGAGGAAGCAGGTTCTCTTTCTCATATGCCTTATTATAAAGGAGATCATTCTGTTTCTGGTCCCATCTCACTCAAAACAATAAGCCCACTGTTCTAAGAATATCATAAGATGAAATTTGATATTTCTACATTGTTCTCTGAAGGTACCAATATGACCAGGTGCTAGATACAAAAACATCTAAAATCCTAATAGTAGTACATGCATTAAAACCAATGTAATAATTAAGAAGAAAGAAAGACTAAATTAATAAATACAATTCTATACAGAGCTATCTAACATACATGTTCTTGGATTTACCCATTTACAGTTTTTTAAATGTTTATTTACTTGCTTATTTTGAGAGCAAGAATTTGAGCAGGGGAGGGGTGAAGAGAGAGGGAATATCCCAACCAGGCTTGGCACTTAAGTTAGCACAGAGTCTGACACAGGATTCCATCTCACAAACTGGGAGATCATTACCTGAGCTGAAATCAAGAGCCAGACACTTAACCAAGTGAGTCACCCAGGCACCTCCATTACAGTTTAATTCACTAGAGGCATTTATACATAACCCAGGCAGACATCTCTCTGTTACAAAATCAATGACAGTGATGAAGAAATACAATTTGAGGGGGAGACACTCAGTGAGAACTCTGGAGAAGCCAACTTTCTAATAAGTATAACCAAAAAGAGTCCTAAAGAAAATGTATCTTTGCCTGGCCACATGGAATATGAAAAGTGACCGCACACACAACTGAAGAAACAGGAAGAGAATACAGAGAAACGGAGATGAAGACCCTGGAGGAAAGGCCAGAGGAGCTGCCGGACATGGAAGACGACCTCGCCTCACTCCAGTCCAATCCAGTATCACTTGTTGCACTGGAATCTTAGTCCCCAAGTCTGATGTATTGATTCTGGCCTCCCTTCCATGCGTTTTCATGCCAATAAAGTTGCTGAAATTAAGAAGTGAATTGTGAAGCTTCTTGGCATAAATAATGTCATATTGCAAGGTCGGGGCTAATAACAACCAGGATGCCCTTAATGCTCTTTAAGAAAAACCATCTGATCTATGTAGCCCTCTATGAGGTTTGAAATTCCCTTAGCCTACAAAGGAAAATATTTTTAGCATGTAGCACACTTTGTAACAGACATAAATGCACTGAAAATATAATTTTAGGAAAGCATCTGGGTTTGATCATTTCTTATTATATAGCTCAATGCCATATAGGTTCTACTTTGTCAATATAAGGAACATTGCAACATTCTGCTACAAGCTCAGAGATCACTGTAGCAATTTCTCATAAACATTTCATTACTGGCTCTGCTTGGTTTTATTTTTAAAAGCAGTAAATAATCTATAGACTTAAATATAAAAGCAGCATAAAAAATGAGATGCTCCTTCTGGACCATTTGGCCCCAGTGTCTTCCCCTCCTAGAACTTGCTGGACGTTCTTCCCCCCAAGGTCATCTGGACAACAGACATAAATGAATACTTATTTTTATGGCTCAAAATGTGTCCTAGAAATAATAGTTGCCACTGTCTAAGGTAAAACTCACGTGCACCTTTCATTGATCTGTAGCATTTCAAGACTTCGACAACGCTAGCAAATTTTTTTTTTCATCTCCTGCTGGCCAAACAGGTCTGTGAATAACTGATTTGCAATAGAAGCAAATGCCTATTCTTCAATGATCAACTATCCTAAACGCTCTTGCAGATTGATTATTACCTATAATTTCTCCTAATAATCTTTTCAAATAGCAATTTTCCAGCTGAAGAGCAAAGAGATGAACACACAAGGTTTCTTGAGAGTATACCTTTGTAAAACACCACTCAGGAGGAAACATACAAAAACTCTCCCAATACCACTCCAAACTAAGGGCAAATTTCCAGTCTGTGGGCAATTCCACAGATTCCCAGGTAAGAAAGGAAGACACTTGGAGGAAAAGTAAATCCCAACTTGGCTTCTCACAGAGGCCACCTGTCTCATCTGGAGCTCATACCTCAGCCAGCTACTGAGCACAGCATATAGTAAAAATATCGCTCTGGTCTTCACCCAGGCCAGTGCTCCCCATTCCCCAAAGAAGCAGGAAGGGCTCAGAGAAGGCGAGTGGTTCACTCAAGGTCACACAGCTTAGTGCAGTACAGGATTGCTTGCAAAGCTGCATCTAATGTATCAGTTGCATCCCATGTAGGATTAAGTTGGCAGAATAAAAGTTCACTGCAGCATGCTTTGTGAAAACAGCAAATTAGATACGACACAAATGACTCTCCTCTCCACCCAGAGGCTGCTCTTTAACCTCAAAATAATGCAACCTGGCATTTTACGCATCAAATTGTCTGGACCTCACTTAGATATGGGGTAGCAGTTATAAATAGACAGGATCAGCAGCAGAAACACTGAGCATGTGAAGTCCCAAGCTGGAGGACCAACCTGGAAGGACCAAGCGCCAGTAAATCACAGACAACTGTCATACAGAGATATGTGTGTGACATTCATGCTGCCCTGTTTTAAACACGTATTCAGATTTGGGCAGTTTGACAATCACGAACTGCTATTCTGGCCTGTGATATACTTGCTGGTGGGTCACCATCAGGCCATGCCTCCCAATGCTCTCCTGCTCTGGGCCAGTAGAGGGGACAAAATGAGGGCAAAAGCCAGGGACTTTAGTTGGAATTTGCTTTTGAATGCAAATAAGAAGATAAAGGATACATCCCTTACATGCTTTAGAAGGTACATAAACACAAATTCTTGTTCAACCAATTGCTTTTTCTCATTTGTTATTTTGGTGACCTGATATTTATTACCTAATTTAGTTGCCATCTCAAGGGAGGATATAGCTATTTCTTTCTGAAGGCAAAGACTTAAACTCATCTCTACACACACTCATATTTATTCATATCAAAAAAGATACTGACTCTTCAATGCAATAAAGCCCAGAATTTCCCATGCAAAACAGATACACAGGGTTACCATTTAGAAACATCCACTGGAAGAAGGAGGTGTACACCATGACACATATTTATGAAAAGCCCTGGAAAGTGAGGTTCATATTACTGCATGCACAAGGCACATTTTTGCCCACTAAAGAATAAAGAACAGATTCACGAAAAAGAGCAGTCATTAATTACATTAAAAATCATCACTGCTCAGAGCTCCCTGCTGTATTCATTTATTATCTCTTCATAAGTCTTGTAAAAATGAAGGCAAGGATGGCATCAAGCTGATTTGGATTAAAAGTAACCCTGCTAGGGGCGCCTGGGTGGCTCAGTCGGTTAAGTCTCCGGCTTCAGCTCAGGTCAGATCTCACGTCCGTGGGTTCAAGCCCCGCATCAGGCTCTGTGCTGACAGCTAGTTCAGAGCCTGGAGCCTGCTTCAGTTCTGTGTCTCATTCTCTCTGCCCTTCCCCGGCTCATGCTCTGTCTCTCTCTCTGTATCAAAAATAAATAAAACATTTTTAAAAAATTAAAAAAAAAAAAGTAACCCTGCTAAAAACAAAATATAGTTGGATGGACAGAGGACTGAGGGTCCTAGAGTTGAGCTGTGGCTCTGTCATCTACGAGAGCTATCAGCTTGGGCAGATCAGCCCACCACCCTGGGGTGCAGCTCCCCATGGGATAAAAAAAAATGAGCTCCTCACCAAGACTTGCTCCTGCCTAGGATTCTGAAGCAGACTGAAGGCTGTACAACACCAGAAAAGACTAATATTTAACTATGAAGCAATAGAGGTCAGACCCAAGGATCACATATGCACCTAGTAAATATACATCTATTTTGTACGACATAGTATTTATCCAGAAAAAAGAAGGGAAAAAAGGCTTGTGGTCTAAAATCAACCAAGTGTTCCTAATAACTTTCCTCACCAGCAGGTGCTCTGGTGGCAGGTGCTAGTAGAAGTCTCTGTGAGGATCATGGAGGGTCAGCATCGTAGCTGCTGTCAGAGGCATGGGATGCAGAGCTGAACATCAGTATGTACAACAATGTTGTGCAATGTCAAAGTGCCAAGGGGCCCTGTGTGTGTGTGTGTGCATGCACCCACCCGTGTGTACAACTCACCACCCTACTGGGTCTCAGGGCTTTCCCCAGACGTGGGAAGAGCGCAATGCAAATGTAGAATAATCAGCCTTTGCTAAAGACTCTACCATAATATGCCTTCAGGCTAATAAAACAGACTAGGAGCAGTTCTTTAAAAATAGAATCAAATGTTTTTCTATTCACTTAAAGGTTTACAACCTGAAGCTGATAGCTTTGTCCTAATTCTTTGAGTTTACATTGCTCCTTCTTTCCAGAGATTTCTCTCTATGAAAAAGATAAACCACCATTACAATGAAGTCCTGTTAAGTGGTATCACTCTTTATGATTGCCACAATGTCCTCACTGATGGGAATCTGTCTGGTGGGTGCACAATACGTATGAGCCTGAAAAACAGGTAACACTCATATGTCCAAACATGGACTACCAGACTTTGCACCTTGAGGCCAATCACGCTGGCTCCCTTGCACATGAGCTGGCTGACTTGTGACCCAATGGGTCCACTGTCTCCAGGCATGCGGTCTTCCAGTGGACTTAGTCCCCTAGCTGAATGTGGCAGAAAAGTCAACCTCTTTGATTCCTCTCAGGTCTCAAACTCAGGGCAGAGGCTCCTTGTGCACATCTGGAAAAATGGTTGGTGGAGCTGCGTCCCTTCCGCTCCATAAGCCCACTGTCTAGCATGATGCGTGGCATATTGGTTGAATGAATAAACCAAACCATACAGTCAAATAACTGGATTGCTCAGGAGGAATGTAAAACTAAAGAATTCTAAGAGCTTAGATTATACTTAGTGAATAAGAAAACTTCTTTTGATTAAATACCTTCCAGAATATGACCTAATTATGGATTCTATGAGTTGGTCTCAGCCCTACTTATGGAGAACATTCATTCACTGGGAAAAGGGTGAGTCCGGAGTCTGTAGTTTCAAACAGCTTCCTGGACAATTCTGATAACATGACTGGGTTACATGGACCTGAGAATCTCTAACCCAAGCCTACAAAGCTATGGTTCTAGAAAATACCCATACTTAACTCTTTATTAAAAACCATGTGTGTGCACAGGCCACTACCAACTGTTTCTATCACCTGGATGGAGCCAAGTAGACTTTTCAAAGCTAGTGGCTCCTGCTTCCTTTTCCTCCTGATTCAAAAGGCAAGAAAATACCGTTTTTTTTCTCCATAGTGTCACACCCTGGGCATGTCGGTGTCCATTGGGGCCAGTTCAGAACTTTTATTCTTTTTCAGAAAGAGAGAGACAGAGTATGAGTGAGAGAGGGGCAGAGAGAGAGGGAGACATGGAATCTAAAGCAGGCTCTGGGCTCTGAACTCTCAGCACAGAGCCCAATGTGGGGCTTGAACTCACAGACTGGACTGTGAGATCATGACCTGAGCTAAGTCAGATGCTTAATGGACTGACTCACCCAGATACCCCCCAGAATTTTTATTCTTCTTAAAGAAACAAGTTCTCAAATGCTCTTTACCCACCTGAGAGAGCCATTCCCATATGCCTTCCTGAGTATACTTTAAAAATAGGTGTCTAGGACACCTGGTGGTTCAGTCGATTAAGTGTCCGACCCTTGATCTCAGCTCAGGTCATGATCTCACAGTTTGTTGGGGGCTTGGGATTCTCTCTCTTTCTCTGCCCCTCCCCTATTTATGCAGACGTGTGCATGCTCTCTCTCAAAATAAGTAAATAAATCAGCTTTAAAAAAATGTCCAATCTGAGATCCTTAAGGATGCAGGCCTCAGTCCAGGTCAATATCCTCAGTGTTGTCCCTCATCACTTAGGAGGATTCAGGCATGTCATCTGGATTACATGAACCTGTGCCTGATTCACGTGGCTTCCTACTTATTTCTCCTGTAGATACCCCTTAGCCCACTGTGTGTGCTTTCTGGAGAGACACCATTGGCCATCCAAATACTTAATGATGCTTTTATTTTTTTTAATGTCTTTATTTATTTTTAAGAGAGAGAGAGAGGTATCAGTGGAGGGTCAGAGAGAGAGGGAGATGCAGAATCTGAAGACAGGCTCCAGGCTCTGCGCTGTCAGCACAGAGCCTGACTCGGGGCTCCAACCCACGAATCGTGAGATCATGACCTGAGCCGAAGCTGGACACTTAACCGGCTGAGCCACCCAGGCGCCCCATTAATGATGCTTTTAAAAACCATCCATATAAGTGAACAGTTCCTGGACATAAGAGTTCAAAGTTGATAACCATGAGGCAAAAGCCTCTCACTGTTAACTCTCACTTCCCAAGACTCCCTAGAACTCAAATTGAAGGAAGAAGCTTGTCCTTTCATCCAGGAGTCTTCCTTTTAGCCAGGCTGCTTGCCCATCTGGAAGCCTCTGGTGGCTCTCAGTGGCTCTTGAATCTTGTGGGAATTCTCCAGCATCACATCCAAGTTCCTGGGCAATCTGGCAAGGTCCTGCCTAAGTAATCAATGCCCTTTGCAGATCCCACTCTCCATGCAAAGCAAGCAACAATAAACCCATCCCTGACAAGGGAAATGGAAGGAGGAAAGGTCACTACTCCAAATTGTGGTCAAAATGCATTCACCAGGAGCCCCTGGGCGGCTCAGTTGGTTAAGTATCTGACTCTCATGATTTCAGCTCAGGTTGTGGCACCTGTTGGGCTCCACACTGAGCATGGAGCCTGCTTAAGATTCTTTCTTTCTGTTCCTGTCCCCTGCTTTCATGCACTTTCTCTCTAAAAAGAAAAAATACATTGACTGATCATATTTTTTTATTGATACAAAAAAAATGCACTGACCCTTCTATTACTGTGGACAAAATGACCTTGGTTAGAATGTGGCAGAGGCCGGGAGTGAGCACAGAGTGACAGTGAGGCTGGCTGGGAGGCTGCTTTCCCTCAGCCCTTCCACCAGGATGCTACATCCATTCCTCTGGTCCTGGGGCACTACCCAGTGAGCCTTAATCATGCTTACGACAAACTGGTTCATCAGCCCCGCCGCCCCATCATCGAGATCTGATTCTACCCAATGCTGCTGAAACATCCATGCTCAGTTTTCCACCACCAGACACTGGTTGTGGCTCCCCACCTGCCTGTAATGGCCACCTCTCCTACATGTCCTTCAATATTGCCTTCAGGTAGTACTTGAGCCCTCCCTGCTTCCACACATGGGAAATGACCTCTTTCCACCAAATGCTGAACTTTAGTTCATTTTTCACAAGTTACTGCTTTCTGCCTTAGGTTGGTTATTTGTGTATCTATTCTTCCTACTGAATTATTAAGCATGTTGAGGGCAAAGCTTATGTTCTCTCATCTTTGAGTCATCAATAAAGGATAGCCATACAGATTTTATTTGTGGGAAGAAGAAAGAGGACAGGGAGGAGAGGCACTGGACTAGGTACGATTTCAGACCATGGAAGATTCCTCTTGCAAATCTGGCCTGGGATACTTGACAGTTCTGTAGAAGCCTAGGCTTCAACACAGTTAACAAAGGAAATCTTCAAGAGAGAGGAAACACTTTTCATCCTTATTATTCACTTGGAGGCTCCTCTTTGACTCTTGTGAATGAGGTTCAAATGCTTTCTGGAAATTGGGTTTTGAAAGGGAAAGAAAAGAAGGAAGGACACAGAGCTTTCAATGGTGCGCCAAAGGAAAATGCCTCCTGTTTCCTCGTGGTGCCTTATGTATTTAGACAGCATCAGAGCAGATGCCCCTACTAACACACAATACCCAGAACAGACCTTCAGTTACCTAATACTCTCCAGGAGAACAGACCCTTCCTTCCCATATTTCTTTCTCTCTCATTCCACAAGACAGAATGTCATTTGAGACCCCAAAAAACTATAGACCCCCAAAATATACATCCACAGGGAAGTAAAATATAGTGAAGTCAACTTAAGTGATATTTATTGGCCATTTTGAAGGGATTCACAAGAAACGTGGAACTAATCAGGGAAGTACTGGGAATAAACATTGTTAAGGGCTGAATTTTTCTCCACAAAATTCACATGGTGAAATCCTAACCCCTAATACCTCAGAATGTGATTGTATTAGAGATGATTAAGGTCAAATGAGATCACATTAGTGGGCTCTAATTTAATCTGACTGGTGTCCTTATAAGAAGAGAAGATTAGGACAGAGATCTCTATGAACATAGAAGGTCTCCCACCTGTGAGGACAAAGTATAAAGGCAGCTGCATGTAAGCAAGGAAAGAGGCCTCAGGAGAAACCAAACCTGCCACACCTTGATCTTGGATTTCCAGCCTCCAAAACCATGAGATGATAAATGTCTGTTGCTTAAGCCCCCCAGTCGATGGGATTTTGTTATGGCAGTCTGAGCTAATATGAGTTTGAAGGCACAGATGCCAAGCATAAAATCAGGCTACAAATGAAAACTCTTGTGACTGCAGAACAGTGTGTCACTCTGAGGGGTTTGTTTGATAAACTGTGGTGACACCGCATCACAAGCCCAGCCCAAACTGAGGCCTGAGAATCTAGTCAACACATCTCAAAGTACCCCGGACAAGATGTTTAGTTACTGAGAAAATGTGAGTCGAACCACTGGACAAAAATGACAGCAAAATTATTAGGAGCCCAAAAAGCACACCTCATAATTGTAAATGCTATTAATGATAAAAAAAAACACCCCAAAACTAAGGATCTCATAGCACATATAATTTGAAAAATATAATTTCTCTAAAATTTGTAAAATAATCAGTCTGTTTTTCTTGAATGACTACTAAATATAAAATTCTTGGGGAACCTGGGTGGCTAGGTTGATTAAACATCCAACTTTTGCTCAGGTCATGATCTTGCAGTTTGCGAGTTCCAGCCCTGCATCAGGCTCTGTTCTGACAGCTCAGAGCCTAAAGCCTGCTTTGGATTCTGTGTCTCCCTTTCTTTCTTGCCCCCCACCCCCATGTTCTGTCTCTCTCTCTCAAAAATAAACATTAAAATTTTTTTAATGTAGAGTTATTATAGACACCACTGGGATTGAGTATCCCAATGAGCCTTAAAATAATGTTGATATTATTACCTAAACTGCAAAAACAAGCTTACAAGTTATTTGCCTAATGAACCACCAAATTTCTCTGTGCTAAAAGCACCACATCTTATCAAATTTCCTGATCTGTGACCTCAGCATTTTCCCTAGGAGACTTGATTTTTCCATCATTTGCTTGTGTGGCCTTTGGCACCTTGTAGGTATGTGCTTGAAAAGAAGTGGCGTTTTCTAAGACGACACAATGGCCTGCTGTTGTAACTTCTGGGATGCAGGAGCAAGTCCTGCCTATTTCCGAGACACTTGATGTGATGGGCACTCACTCATCTTCTCTATCCTCATCAGTGCCACTGCGGTCTGTGCTTCTGCCATTTAGCATGTGCTGAGCATTTCCTCCGGAGCAGACAGAGCCAGAGATGGGCCGTGAGGTGCTCTGGCGTCAGTGTGCTACTTGCTAGTACCTCGGGAAACACGTTGCCTGGGAGTTGAAATGAAGAGCTGAAGTGGTAATTAGTTCATGCATGCCCTTCTAGATGCCCACTGTGAATAAGCACTCCCATCTGTGGATTACAATCATCTGTGCTGTCAGAGCAGATTGAAGAGCGTCTATGGGTTGGCCAAGCTCTATCTTTATCTATACATTTGACAAAAATACAGATGTTTTCAATTACGTGTATTTGGTGGGGGGTTTAAGGCATCGTGCACTCAGATTTTAATTCAACTAATAGCTTTAGAACAGCACTGTTCAATAAGAATATGTATAAGCCACATTTGTCACTGAAAATTTTCTAGTTGCCATATTTAAAAAGTAAGATGTAACAGCTACAATTAATTTTAATAATATATTTTACTGGGTACATATACATTGAGTTATGATATAGCTAAAATAGTATCATTTTGACATGTAACCAATATTTTAAAAACCACTAAAGAGATATTTTACCTTCATTTGTTTGTATTAAATCTAAATCTGATGTGTTCAGGGGTGCCTGGGTGGCTCAGTCAGTTGAGCGTCTGACTTTGGCTCAGGTCCTGATCTCACGGTTTGTGGGTTCGAGCCCCGGGTTGGGCTCTGTGCTGACAGCTAGCTCAGAGCCTGGCACCTGCTTCAGATTCTGTACCTCCCTCTCTTTCTGACCCTCCCCCTGCTAGTGCTGTCTCTCTCTGTCTCTCAAAAATAAATAAAAAACATTTAAAACATTTTAAAAAATAAAATAAAATAAATCTGATGTGTTTTCACAGTCCACCTCAAATGCTACATTTTAACCAGAAATACTTGATCTGTATTTAGATTTCATAAGATTTACAGTTAAAAAAGTAGACCCGTTTATATATCCAAAGTTGTCCAAACAAAAATTGAATTATTAGATTTTAAATTTAGATTCAATTAAAAATTCAGTTCTTCAGGTACACTAGATATTTTTTAAGCACTAATAATTGCATGTGGCTAGCAGCTTCCATATTGTCATAGACTCTGAGCACCTACTATATGCATCACAGCAAGTTAAGACAAGGATGAGTCAGACACAACTCTTGTTTCCTCTGGGGGTAGGGGACAGTCTACAAATGAAATGCATACACAAATAGCAACAATGTAAGGCAGGTTACTATACTTGCTAAGGACAGAGACAGGAAAACATTACAAGGAGAGAAAAAGCATGTGAGAAGGAAGGAAGAAACAATGATGTAGAGATTGGAAATGATGGTGGGGCATATGCCTATGAGGGTAGAAATTAAAGTTTAAAAAGACAGCCTGCGGCAGTTCTGCTGATAGCCTCAAATAGCAGGGCAAAGAATTATTTGTTCTCCATCCACTGTCAATAGGGAAAAAAGTTCTTGGTGAGGATGAATCTTTTGGAAAGATTCACTTAGTACTGATGCAGACAATAGATGGAAAAGGGGGATGGTTTGGTGGCTAAAAAAACCAATTAGTTACTGAATCAGCCCAAGCAAAATATAATGAAAAAATGGGGAAATGCTAGGAAAGAAAAGAAAAATTCAAAACTTAATAAATATGTACATAAGGATACCAGGACTTGGCAATATGGCCAGGGACTCAAAGAAAAAGAGAAGTCAGAGAATTCTGTAGCAACTAAAATAAGGAAGTAGAGACAAAAGGCTGGCTGGGAAAAATTATTTCTAATGTATCTGCATATAAATGTTTAAAAAGGAGATTGGAATATGTGTACATATGGGCTGGTAGGGGGCAGGAGGAGACCTTTGGGCAGATATGAAAATAAATCAAAATCTATTGATAGAATGGTCAAATTAGCAGAATGAGGGACTTTTTTAGGAATACTTTTCCAACAGTGGGGGCAAGGAAGGAATCTGAGTAAATTAAATTACGGTACCATTGGTTAGAAAGCTAGGTAGCTGTAGGGGTGCCTGGGTGGCACAGTCGGTTAAGTGTCCAACTTCAGCTCAGGTCACAATCTCACAGTTCGTGAGTTCAAGCCCTGCGCTGGGCTCTGTGCTGACAGCTCAGCTGTCCATGCTGTCAGCTCTGTGCTGACAGCCTGCTTCAAAATATGACTCTTTCTTTGCCCCTCCCCACTCATACTCTGTCACTTTCTGTCTCAAAAATTAAAAAAAGAGAAAGCTATGCAGCTGTTAAAAATTATGGCTCTTACTAAATGTCCATCAACTGATGAATGGATCTAGATGGGGTTTATATATACAATGGAATACTGCATGGCAATGAGAAAGAATGAAATCTGGCCATTTGTAGCAATGCAATGGAATATGAGGGTGTTACGCTAAGTGAAATAAGTCAGGCAGAGAAGGACAGAGACCATATGTTTTAACTCATATGTGGAACAGGAGAAACTTAACAGAGTAGGAGGGGAAGGGGAAAAGTAGTTGGGGAGAGGGAGGGAGGCAAACCATGAGAGACTCTTGAATACTGAGAACAAACTGAGGGCTGTCAGGGGTGGGGAAGAGTGATGGGTATGGAGGAGAGCACTGGTTGGGATGAGCACTGGGTGTTATATAGAAACCAACTTGACAATAAACTATAAATAAAACAATTACGGCTCTTAAATTATATCAAAGGATAAGAGAAAACTGCTTAAGATATACTTTTAAATGAGAACTTTCAGTTTGAATAAAAAGATTCCAACTTTATTTTAAAAAGATATGCACCTAGGGATGCCTGGGCGGGTCAGTTGGTTAAGCCTCTAACTCTTGATATCAGCTCAGGTCACAATCTCGTGGTTTGTGAGATAGAGCCCTGAGTTGGGCTCTGCACTGACAGCATAGAACCTACTTGGAATTCTTTTTCTCCCTCTTTCTCTGCCCCTCCCTCACTCTTTATCTCTCTCTCTCTCTCTCTCTCTCAAAATAAATAAATAAACTTTTTTTTTTTTAAAGATACACACCTACATTCTGTATAGCACAGAAAATGTGTGGAAGGACTCATACTAAGTGGTCAGCAAGCAGAGACTATCTTTGGGGAGTAAGACTGAAGGGGGCAAGGGCTTTTACTTTTTCTATTTTGCTATTGCTTATACTTGCTACAGAGAACACATTATTTTGAATTTTAAAAAGGGAGACAGGGTATCTGGGTGGCTCAGTTGGCTGAGTGTCCCACTCTTGATTTGCACTCAGGCTGTTATCCTGGGGTCCTGGATCAAGAACCACGTTGGGCTTCACACTAAGTGTGGAGCCTGCTTAAGATTCTCTGTCTCCCTCTCTGCCCCTCTGTCCTGCTCAGGCACTCTCACTCTCTCTCTCTCTCTCAAAAAAAAAAAAAAAGCCCCCAAAAACAAAAAAGAAAAATAAGCAAACCAAATCAAAACAACAAGAAAAAGGGAGACAAAGAAAAGGGTAAACTATGTATTCATACATCTAACAAAATGACTGAAAGGATTTATCCCAAAAGATTATATCTGGGCCATTTTAATTTTCTTATTACAAACTTTTTGTATTCTAAAATAAATATGTAATGCATCTATAATCAGAAAAAAAGTCATAAAAGGAAGTAACCTATAATACCAATGGTACAATCAATTTTAAATCTGTTTGCAAAGCCAAAGGTTACAGGGTTGGGTGTTCTTTAGAGAGGTTCAGATCCAATTTCTTTTACTTCTTTGGGGCTCATGCTTACTTTTATTGCTGGTGAAGTGATTTCCACATTTTTTTTAATGATTTCCATTCAGTGTGGCCAAAAAGGAAAATCGAGGCCAACCACAAGGCAAGCCTTCCTGAGAGAAGACAAAAGGCCTCTGTAACCTGTGGAATGAAAACTTTACCGGGAGAACGTGACTCTTTTGTCATGAATGACTTCTGGTGGACAGAAATTTTTAACGAGAACAAAGAGCATCGAAGCGATTTCAGTGCCCTGGTTGTCAATCCAGGCCAAGCACACTCGTAACTTTATATTATAATGATGGGGACAAAGAACAAGGTGTCCCATTCACCGCCAGGCGCCTGCAACCAGAGGGTCCCAGGTCTTTGTAGAGTCTCTCGCTGAGGTGGAAACAAGAAGGAACTCTCAAGGACTACAAAAAAGGGCTGTGAGCGAGTAGATCATCATCAACCATATAAATAACGGCAGAGAATGGGCACAGAGATGAGACGATGCCATCTGGTCATTCACCACTGGAAAGATGTGCAGGGTCTTTTCTGTCTGATGCTGTTGTTTTTACTGAACAGTTAAGTGCCCAAGGAAATACCAGTTGGGTCTTAAAGACAATTTATAGCTGGGTTGGCCTCATTGCACCTGGCTGTGTTTTGACAGCAGGTTTCGTCAGTTTATAGCAGAAATTCTTGTCTACACTATTGGCTGTCACAAAAGCAACTAGACCTTGGAAAAAATGCACTGCTCAGAGGCAAATCTCCCTTCACCACACCCCTCCCCCTTTTAATGAAAAGCAAAAGCCTCCTGCTGGTGGTAAAGCCTCCTTCTCTTCAGGGGGAAATTAGGGAACCTCCTGGGACCCAGAGGGTCAGGCCCAGTGTTACAACCCAAGTGGGGTGCACCTGCTTCTGGGTACCCGATTAAGGACTCTTTCTTTTCTCTTCCCTCAGGGCAAACTGCTGAACACAGCAGCCTCCTTGTTTGGAGCCAGGAAATTTCGGGATTTTGCTCTGTGAGCTCCCCACTCTTCCCAACTCCCAGGCCACGGAAAGAATGTCTGGGCGCCTTGCAACAGCCTGGCCTCGGAGCACAAGGCGCACAGCTTTGACGAATGCCCTTGGCCCTCATCTTAAACAAGAAGGTAGTGCTTGGCTAGTTGGCATAACTTTGTTTCTGAGATTTTTCTAATAGGTGATTGGCTTGGTTTGGAAGCCACCATGTTGGAAACCACAGGACCTCATTATGCTACACAGGAGGTGAAAGTACTGGCTCCCAGGACCAGGTGCTGCCTTACCCATCCCTGTTCTGTTTCGTCTTTTTAGACCTCAGGATTTTGTTCTTTTTGCTTCCAAAAGGATTGGGCCAAACAAATAACTTTTAACAGATGACATGCATCCCTGAACAGAAGGCAATGCATCCTTTTAAGGAATGAGTTCATGTCGGCTGGTGGCCAATATCTCCCCCCCTGTGACAGAACGGACAAAGATGTGAAGAGAGGATGAAAAGGTAATGGAGAGCAACCCCTCCTGTTCCTTAATTTCATGGTTCACAGACCTTCATTGACATTCAGACACTCCCAAGGGGAAGCTCATATAACTAGCCATGAAACTAGAAACGAGCGAGCTCTGGGGGTGCCTGCCTGGGCCCAGGGCAGACTTTCTCACTGCCATGGGGGTCCACTCACAGACACTAGGGCCCACTATGCTGGGTCTGCAGCTGCTCTGACCAGCCCCACGCAAGGTGCCTCCCTCGACTTCCCAGGGCCCATGCTCCACGGAGGGTCAGCGCTCAGGGCTGCCTGCAGGCTCCAGGCAGCACAGGACCTGGGCAGAGTAGAGGGAGAGAAGGACCCAAGCCAGGCAGTTCCTGTGAAGCTGGGCCTGGGTGGGAACATCTCTCCCACAGAGGTGCCCATAGGCTGAAAGAAGGGAAGACGGCAGAACCTTCAGTAGGGGCAGGTCCTTGTCCATAAGACAGAGAAGTGAATCTAAATGGCTCATGCAGAAAAGACCAGCTTGACAAGGCAGGGATGCAGAGCCAGAGGAGGGAGCTGAAGGGCTAGCTGCACCAGGAAAACGACGGGGAACCAAGGGCATGACAAGTCTGAGGAGAGCTGTAGGCAGACCACTCACTCATCTGGTTGTGTCCAGAGAGCAGAGCTGGAGGCCACCTGATCAACCCACTGGTAGCTTTGAAGTGTGGCCTGGTGACAACATCCAAAATATACACCACATTTTGCAAAATCTCACTTAACACCACCACTCAAGGTCAACCAGACGCCCTCCTCTAGCACCACAGTCCCTCGAGGCAGAGGCCAGAGGCACACACCATGATGGCAGGCTGACAAGGGTGGGAGACTGTCATTTTCCTGACTTAGGGATACTCCAGCTCAGCAAGGTGACTGATTTTATACATACGCATATAAATAAATCACTGTCATAAGCAACACCTCAAGCAGCAGCTTTACTATCCTCCACGGACTCTCTGAGTGAGCAGTAATGTTGGGCATACCTGGGGTATTCCAGAACTCTCAAGCCAGTCTCGGAAGATGTTCTCCACAGACAGCTCAAGCCTTTAAAAATAAAACAAAAAGAAAAGGATTAAAAACTTACAGAGCACTTATTACACAGCATGTTTCTATGGGCACATGAGAGCATCCATCTCCCAGAGAAGCATCTCCCAGAGACACAACAGTGTCCCAGGTTAAAGTGCAGAGGGAACCCGGTCACACTCAGGACAGCTTCGGTGCGTAGGAATGTGCACTGTGAAACCTAAAAATCAGAGCCACACCATAACAGATGCTCGTTATGCCTTGGCAGGAACTGTTTGGTTGGGAGCACCAATTCATGGACGACAGGGCATGTCCACAGGACATAACAGGCGTGACCGCTTCCTCCAGAGTCGGCAGCACAGTGAAATCCGAATGCTATAGCATGTAGTACACCAAAATGAAATCTGAACTTTATCATGATGAGGGGCAGTGACAGGCATAAATGGTGCAATTCACTGTCAGCACAGACGGGTTGGCTGCAGGAGTTTCCGCGCTTCTGTTTTAAGCAGGCCCACATTCTGCTTTATTTGAAATATCGCAGTTGCTTGTAAGTCCAACCCAAAGTCAGCTGAAATTCTTTGGGTTTCAGGTCTTGCTGATTTGAATACTCCTTAAATTTGTGAAGTATCCAGGATATTTAGGGTCAAGAGACTTTAGGTTGTGTCTTCCTGTCTTCCTGGGCTAATGATGTTTAAAGCAACCTCAGACCACGTCTAGATAACTCCCATTCATGCCCCATATCTCTGCTCGCAGGGGCCTTTCCCAAGCCCTCTCCCAGGCTGTGTGTGACATCCACCATGCTCCCTGTCCCCTGAGCCACAGCATTCATCAGTTTGTGACTGTCATTTATTTAACCACTGGCCCTTCACCTGTCCCCTTGCTGGATTGAAGCCCTCTGAGATCAGGGTCTAATGTCTGTTTTACTCTCTTCTCTAAATCCAGAATGGAGACCACTTCCTGGTATAAGAAGATTCCCATAGGTACTTTTTATTGGAATGAGTGAAAACACATTTTACAGTGGACTCGATGAAAAATATTCCCTTTTAATTTAAAAATCACCTTTCCCAGTAAAAGCTTCCCAAGATGTTAGGCTCCAGACTTTAAAAAATATATATAAAATATCACTTTCCTCCCTCCCTCCCTCCCTTTAGGGATTGTAGAGAAGTTGTGGGAAGATATAGTGCTGTCTGCATTGTTAAGTTGTTGAAGGCCAGTGCTCCCTTCACCTTCTGAGCTGGGCAGTAGTAGGAGAGGGAGGAGGGAAAAGTGGGCCTGGGTGGGGGTGGGGAAGAGGGAGCCGACTGATATTTTCACTTCCTTTTTCTGCTCCAGTGAGAAGCAAAGGTTGCAGAATGATGCAGCCCTTGGTACTTCCAAACAAAACAGGGGGCAAGATGGATGACACAGACAAAGCGGTTTGGATTCAGTTTCAAGGTGATGCCCATCTGTGGGATGGCCAGCAGGGGAAGGGGAGAGGTCAGCAATGGAGAGGGGGAGAGTGACGACCTCCCAAGGCTGCTTGCACTGGGCTCATCCAAGTTCCCAGACTCAATGGAAGTACTGGATGTGCCTCGTATGCAGGTATGCCTTACACCACCACTTTGTGGTCATTCAGCAGCATCGATTCAAGAGAGAGTGGCTAAGTTTCCACTCATAACCATGAGAGTGTAGAGACATGTGTGTGCATGCACGAGTGTGTGAGCAAGTGAGACCGGGGTGGGTGGGCGACTGGAAGAGAGGAGGTAGCTCTCAGAACACCTTAAATCCAGATCACTGTTGCTTTTGGAGCTTCATTGGCCACACGGAGCAGTGCTGGAAATGCCCATAACAGGCCTGACAGATCTGCTGGGAGGAAGAAGCTGGGCTGAAGGGGCGTCTTGGAGAAGGTCTGAGGAGACTCAAAGTGGTCTTAGTTTCTAATGAAATGTGAGAGGCTACAAAGGCAGTCAGACTGTATAATTTCCATTGAAGACGGGTGCTCCGTGCAAGGCCTGCTCTTGCAGACCATCCCACCTTGTCAGGCACTCAGGAGGGCGGTCATTTGGTGGTGCTGGGTTCCTGCCCTGGGGCCTCAACAGCTGTGGGGGATCTGCCGGTGCTCTAAGTTGTCTGTCCTGATTGAGAGGCACGCCTGCTTTCTTCCCTGTCCTTCCTTCCTGAAGCTTCTTCTAAGCCACCCATTCATCTGCTTCCTTTCCAGCCAGAGAGGGGCATTCCAGGGTCCGGAGCCCTGGGGCCAAAAGCTCCTGTCACCATCCTTCCCTCGAACTCAGGAAAGCCAGAGCAAGAGACTGACTTTGTCCCGAGCTCTGTTGTGTTGTGGCATTCTAGGAAGATAGGCATTCTTAAACCTTGCACAACTTGAGAGGAAGACGGGGAATTTAGAAAGGATTTAGACAAGAGTGGTAGTGAGGATCAAAGGGCCGAGTGCACTGTATCTGCGAGGGAGGTCAAGGGAACTGGGATTAAATGTCCTGAGGAAGAGAAGTCTGGGAGTGACTTCATGGCCATTTTTGAGTGATTTTACAAAAGATGGCGAACAGCTGTTGTGCATCCCCCATGGAGGAGTAAGAGGGCACGGACATAAATTTCCTTCGGGGAATTTTAGCTTAAACACACATTGTTAGGGGTGGCATGGGGAGGACTGAGGAGTTGAGTCCTGGAATGTTACTAAGCAGGGCCCAAGTCTTCACCAGAGAACACTGATGAAGGGCAGTGCCTTTCTGCCTGTGGGTTCGTTCGCTAGATATACCTAGAGGTCACTAGGTTCTGTGGAAGGCTCAGACAGGAAACTTCGGGGCCTGACTGTCTGACAGGGACACACAGCAGACACAGTCACAGTGCTGTCAGTGCCTGTGTGGAGAGGTGGGACTATGTGTGGAAGAGGCACCGGCTGCATCAGGTGCAACAGCTAGAAGGAGGACAGCAGGAGGTGTGTTAGGGGAGTCTTTTTTTTTTAATTAAGTTTATTTATTTATTTTGAGAGGGAGAGCACGCTCATGCAAGCAGGGTAGAGGCAGAGAGAAAGGGAAGCAAAAAATCCCATGCAGGCTCCATGCTGTCAGTGCAGAGCCTTACATAAGTCTCGATCCCATGAACCATAAGATCATGACAACTGAAATCTAGAGTCGGATGCTTAACCAACTGCACCACTCAGGCACCCCAGAAGTCTTCTTAAAGGAAGGAAATCATGAACCACGTCATGGAGGAAGGCTGTGCTATCCCCAACGATGAGGCAGGACCAGTAAAACAGAAGGAAAGTGCATGCAAGGCAAAGGGAGCTGAAGCAGGAAAGCCCAAAGCCATGGTCGACTCGTCTGGCACAGAGAATGAGGTGAGGGAAAAAAAGGGGTGCCCTATGAGAACCTTGATGTCCTGCTACTGGGCCTTGGCTTCATCAAAGAGACTTTGAGTACAGCTGCAGAATGGCACAAATAAAACAGAGTTGAGGAAGAGTAACTGAGGGAAAAGAGGCTGGAGGCAGGGAGACCAAAGTGGAGACTGTGAATGTGCTCACGTGAGAAGCTACCTGAGGAGGGTTATAAAGATGTGGGGAGCTGGTACTGGGGATGGAGGTGGAGGGTGGCGCTGGATGAGGGAGAGACCATGTGCAGACAGTGGGCCCCATCACTCTCTGCAGGATGATTCCCATGGAATATACATCCTGGTGAACAAATTGTGCTACAGTCTAGAACCTGAACAACTGACCAGGCCAACTGTACGGGTTACTCCATTGGAAAATATTAAGGTGAATTTTGCTTTGCCATTATTTAGTATTTGCACACACAGGTACTATTATACAGTGGCACTAAAAACAAAGCTAATAAGAACTCCTCTGTCCACTAAGTAAAGGCATAAAAGTAGTAGCTATTGCTTATTGAACACCTACTATGTGCCAGGCACTATAGCAAAAATCTCATTTACATTTTACAATATTTGTGCAAGACCAATATTATTATCTCCATCTCTGAGATGAGAAAATACAAGTTCCAAGAAGTTAAGGGACTTATCCAAGGCCACACAGATGGCTCTTGAAGAGCTGGGATCCATGTCTATGCTGCCTGCTATAAAGCCCCCACTTTGCTTTCTATGCTGAACCTAGGTGTCGTGATACATCAGTCGTGATTTTTGCTGCAGGTGGAAAAGAAGGGCCCGTGCTTGCTCCAAACAATGCTGTCTTCTTCTGGCCCACATCTCTCCTGCTGAAGGTGGCCTGGCCCCTGCTGTGGTGGCCCTGTTTGTGTGCCCTTCAATTTCAGCTGAGAAGAGATGGGGAGACCCTTAGGTGGGGCAAAAGTGCGAAGGCAGGAGAGCTCATCATTCAGCTGCATCCAGGAACAAAAGACACTCTTCCCGTGAACAAAAATAACATGTGTTTTCAGATCACTTTTCTTTGGAAAGGTTCAAAGCATCTTATAACCATTATCATTTCATTCCTCATAATGTCCTTGTGAAGTAGGTGTCAATTGTTGTGTGTGGCTTTTAGCAGATGGAGAAACTACAGCATGAGAGGACAGGCCAAAGTTGGGCCAGACAAAGGGCCAAGGACAAGACCCAGGTTTCTCAACTCCCAGCACCATGCAGACATCCAACTGCACTAAGATGTGTATTTGGGGATTGCTAATGGGGAATGAGATATTGAACTATGAGAGGAAGATAAAAGCAATTAACTCCAGCTGCTAAAAAAACAACCACAACAACAATATTTTTTAAGGTACTAGAAGTGGCCTTATCTCCCAAAGAAATTATGAGACATGTGTGTAATACCTACTTTTTTTTAAGTAGGCTCGATGCCCAACATGGGGCTTGAACTCACGACCTTAAGATCAAGAGTTGCGTGCTCTACCAACTAAACCAACCAGATGCCCCAAAAATGCTTCATTTGCAAGGAAGAAATGGACTGCATGTTTGGAGGGGAAAAGTGACAATTATATAGTTTTTGCTGTTTTGTCATAATTATTGAGGTGACACTGCAGGTGAATTTTTAGGTCTGGACTTGGATACACAGCCATGATAAAGCAAAAGTTGGCTTTTTCAAATCAAGACACTTATGAGCCAATGGTGAATGTTTCCCCTCTGAGATCATGTGGCTTAAATAATCACAACAACAAGCACAAGCATTTCCACTTCGCTGGGACCCAGGACTTACAGGAAATTACTCTTCTGCATGTCTGATCACTATGGAAATTGATTTTATAGAGATAGCTGAAAGTACACAGACCCACGACTGCGTGCCCCCATATTTTTACTAGCGAGCAGTGCTTCCGCCTCATTACCCAGGCCTCCTGGATATCTGGAACAGCAGGTTGTTTCGCCCTCCAGCTGGGAGAGTTCCCTCTCTGTACTCCTACATCCTGTAAGTCAACTCTGCATTTCAGGCGTCTGTCTCCAGTCCCTCTGAGCTACCACTGTGGTGGTCACACATAGTTACTACGGCAAGGGAAAGAATATGCTGGACACCCTGGCATAATGCTGGTTAGAGAAATAAGCTGTGTTTAAAGCTGAAAAAGTTTAAAAGCAATAATGCTTCTCTTTGTGATGTTAACATGCATAGAAATAGATGCAGGCTTGTGTGAAAATGGTATTCCACTTGCTGTATTGCTTGTTCAGTTCTGAGGGCAGAGTGACAAGGCTGAGTGAAGTGACCGTCAGCTTTTTCTGCTACTTGTGCCTATCAACTTGCTGCTGACCAGAAGAGATGTCTTTATGACTCTTGGTTCCCACCTGCAGCCCCTTGAGATTCCAAAGATCACACACTCTCCACGCCTCTAAAGGAAAGCACAGCTTTCCCAACTTCCTAAAGCCCCTTGCAACTTTCACGTGAACTAAACCGCAGGTAGAATAGACTTTGGAAGTGCAGGTACTAGACACATGATGCATGCAATCATTGGGGCCCTCCGTTCTCAGGGTCTAAAATGGAAATGTCCTTGCTCAGCACATGGCTGACATTCTGCATAGATTTTCAAATTTGTAATTTATTTTCTGTTGTTGTTTTTTTTTAAGAGAGAGAGGGAGTGTGAGCAGGGGAGAGGGGCAGAGGGAGAGAGAGAGAATGCAAAGAAGGCTCCACGCTGTCCACACAGAGCCCAATACAGGGCTCAGTCCCACAAACCTGGTATCATGACCTCAGCCGAAATCAAGAGTTGGATGCCCGACCAACTGAACAACCCAGGTGTCCCAGTAATTTGTCTTTAAGTTCTCTCTCTATGTGTGGATACAAATAGTATGCATCTCAGAACCGTGCACATGGCTACTTATTTTTTGATCAAAAGGAGTCATCTGTGCTTAGATAGATAATGAAGATTATTGAAGTCATATTTATAAGCGAGTACTCCCTAGCTCTGTGGGGGAGGAGAGGTAGTGAATTAAACCAAACATATGAACAGTACACACAGACATAATAATTGATGGGCAAAGAAAGAGCCGCTGTTGATACAGCTGCGGTATCAGGTGGGCAGGGCACTCTTGTACCAAAGTGGGCTGGAGCCTAGGATCTATTTGGATTTCTTTCTAAGCACTTTTAATTTTTTCTTCCCTTGGTCTCATAAAACATTAGCATTTAAACACAAACCTCACATTGAAGATGTCTGGAACACAACACCTCACCTTCCTCCCCTCCACCTTTAAATTCTCTCCCTTCCCCTCCCTCTGCCCCATACTGGTTCCTGAGACAAATCCCCCCTTCTCCAGGCTGTTTCCAGAGCTACTTCAGAGAACAACTGAGTGGCCAAGAAAGGTAGGTCAGGTCGTGCTGCACTCCTCCTCATAACTTCCCAAAACAGTCAACCAAGTCTTACCTGTGGCCCCCCTGGAACAGCCCTCAGATCTGTTTATTACCCTCAAACCCTCCTGCCACAACCCTGCCCGGTTCCAGCTCTAGATCTTGCTGGATGAACAGCTGTCTTGGTTTCTCACTGGTGGACTTCCAGTCCTCCCTGCCCACATCTACCTTCCACAGCAACCTGCACCCCACCCCCAGTATCTTTCCAACCTGCCGATGGCACTCTCCTACTTTAAACCTTCAAAAGTACTTCCTTGCTTGCAGGCTGGAGGCCAGGACACTGGGGACTTTCCCTGTGTATTGAGGACTCTGAAACTCCCAGGAGCACTTCCTATACTGAGTCATAATGATCTGTTTCATGCATATCTTCAGCAGTGGATTAGAGGCTCCCTGTAGGCTGGGCATGGAATCTATTCCTTTGTGTCTCCTAGTGTCCAGTTGAAAGCCTGGTATGGGTGGTGCTCAACAGATAGAGTTAAATTAATCAAAACAAGAGAACAACACAAAAGCACTATGACACACAGGATGCTGGCCCCTGAACACTAACTGGTCTAATCTGAAGAACCCTGTCCTGATCAGAATGGCTCACGTGCCTAACAGATGTGCCCAGGGATCAGTTTGCAGCAGAGCCACAGATTAGAAGCTCTGGGGGTAGGTGTGGGGCCTTTGGAGACCCAGAAAAAATTGGTACAATATGCTGCCTAGGTAAAAGGGCAAATGGTCTGTTTTAATAGCTGAATCAGATTCTCAGTTTAGTTAGCAGGAAAAAAGATGTTTGAGTCTCAAAAAATATTCTGGTATACTTGCTGAAATAGATTCTTGTAGGAAGGAAATCGTCTTAACTTTTCAAGGGAATTTTACAAAGAAGCTTAAACCTCCTAGCTAAAACATGATCCTAACTGGAGAGGCATCCTCTCAAATGGTGAAGATTGGTGGTCGGTGGCCACCAGGAAACAGACAGGGCTCTCCACAATCGCAACAAAGGTCTCTTTGTGGGCCCAACAGAGTGTTCCTCGATACATATTCACAATGGTAAAATCCAGGTCCCCTGGAGCCAGAGGGCTCAGGGCCATCCACATGAACTTCGTAACCTTATTAGCAAGAGGATGAAAAGAAAGAAGACCTCCCAAAATAAAAAATGCATTTTGTTGCTTCCATGAAATTTGCTGTATTTGTGCCCTAAGAAGCTCTTCTGAAAGAATGCATAGAAACAGACTTTGGTAAGAAGAATACACCATTTCTATTCATTTTCTTTTCTTTTTTTCCCCCCTGCATTAGCTTCTAAGGAAACTGCTTAAATCTATCAGAGGGCATGAAAACTTACTCCAGGGAAGGTACAGAAGAAAAGGAAAAAAAATATATATATATATATATCTTTCAGGTAAAGTGTTGTTCTTGGCCTTAGGAATAATGGCCACAGCTGCTGTGATTATTGCATAAAAACCCATATCTCTGCTCAAAAAGAAAGGATTGTAAATCGGAAACATTTTAGACTTTCGAAAACAAACCACTTCCTTCCTCCTGAACAGCTCATTATCTTGGCAGATTACTAAAGTCCCATGCAATCTCCTCGTTTAAGACTTCCTTTAGCATCAGAACACATGAACACGAAGAGGTAGAAATAAAGGAATTTATCGAATAATAGAGGTATGTTCATCCTGTATGGTGTATTGGTTTGCTTTATGTGCATGTGCTCACATCTAATTTTATTTTATTTTTAAAGTTTATTCATTTATTTTGAGAGAGAGAGAACAGGGGAGGGGCAGAGAGAGAGGGAGACAGAGAATCCCAAGCAGGTTCTGTGCTAACAGCACGGAGCCCAATGAGGGCTCAGACCCACGAATTGCATGATCATGACCTGAACCAAAACAAAGAGTCAGAGGCTTAACCAACTGACCCAAGTAGGTGCCCTCACATCTAATTTTAAAAAGCACAAGTGGCTAATTGGAATTAGAAGTAGAATTGGAATTGGAAGTAGAAGGTGAAAGACAGGAGTTAAAACAAAAGGGCAGGCAAAAATCTAACACGTAGGAAAAAAATCTTCATGTCTTCATGGCCCTTGGAACCTCCCCTGAACTTACATCTCATCTCCAGGTGGCATAAACCCTGCCACCTTCCCTTTAAGACACTCAATTTGGACTTCCTGTAAGACTGGCCTACCTACATGGAGGATGACCTTGTATGGGTCAAAGTAGTATCCGCGGGAAAGAATCCATTCCCACATTTGGAAAGCCATTGTGAGCATAAAAACATAGTCAAATCTGTGGGTCAGAAAGGAGAGCATGGGGAAGAGAAGGGGGAAAGAGTTGGGGAGAGAGAGGGACACAAAACATGAGAGACTACTGAATACTGAAAACGAACAGAGGGTTGAAGGGGGAGGGGAAGGGGGAAAAGAGGTGGTGGTAATGGAGGAGAGCACTTGTGGGGAAGAGCACTGGGTGTTATATGGAAACCAATTTGACAATAAACTATTAAAATAAATAAATAAATAAATAAAAGAAAGGAGAGGAACATTGGCTCCTCTTCAAAGAAATGTTTGATTTCTCAAGATGCCCCCTTTTAACATTAAATACCAATTTTGCTATTAGAAATTGTTTCAGGGTATTCACTTTTACTGTCAAAATAAAGACAGGAAATTAGAAGGAGAGGGTTGGAATGAACCTAGTCTAAACTCTGATGTAGGTCCTAAACCTCCTTCTCCTATACATGGTAAGCCCCTCATACCTCAGTCCTCTTACTGGTAAAATAGGAACAGGCATGTCATGCACCAAATGGTATTCGACGGAGGGTTAACTGAGTATCTGCATACAGGAAACTCCCGATGAGTGCTGCCTTACAATAACCAATATGATGAGGCGGCGCCTGGTTGGCTCAGTCATTTGAGCATCCAACTCTTGATTTCCGCTCTGGTAGTGATCTCATTGTTATGGGACTGAGCCCCATGTGGAGCTCTGTGCTGGGCATGGAGCCTGTTGGAGATTCTCTCTCTCCCTCCCTCTGCCCTTCTCCCCTGCTTTCTCTCTCACTGTCTGTCTAAAATAAAATTAGACAATAACCATTATTATGATGATGGTGGTGGTGGAGGACTATAATAAGGATTAAATGATTTATTGTATGTAACAGTGACTGATGCACGAAACATGACTATTATTATAACTGTATCAATCATTGATTGAGCACCTACTTTTCACAGGTATATATATACATACATATATATATACATATATATACACAAACACACACACACATACATATATATACATACATACATACACACACATATATATACATACATATATATATATATATATA